>NC_068986.1:100923741-100932476 GCF_001194135.2 Octopus bimaculoides | reverse complement strand
ATATATATATATATATATATAGAATTTGAAGATAAGCAACAAAAACTCAATAGGTTATAGCAGTACGTACGTTTCATACGAGCTCCATTTATTCATGTAGTGAGAACACGACAGAATGTATAATGAAAATGTATTCTTCAGCTGCATAATTGAATTTCATTTTAGAAAGTCATTTTGAAGATGTTTGCAAAAAAACAAGAGTAAGAGAAAAAAACATACCATCTCGACTATGCTGCTGTTTCACAGTATTGTTTCTGCATTTGCTGTATAGGTAGAGTGCATAATTAGTTACGCCTCACTTTAAAAAAAAAATACTTGAAGGCAATATTTTTAGTGTACCAGATCTGCAGATTACCCATGACTGTTGAATATATTTAAAACACACGCGTTCTACGACACATATTATTCCACAGTCTAATACATAATTCAACTATAAGTAATGGTTAAAGTATTAGTTATTAGCGTTTAGGTGATGTGTTTCTGAGTCAGCTTCGAGCAAACTGCTTAAGATCAAAACTTCTCTATCCATTATCATCTCGTATATTTAATATTGCACAAGCTGTCGTTTGAATTTTCAATTGTCTACTTGTCACACAAGCATTGATTTTATGTACTCCATCAATCTAATATTTAGAAGTTTCTCGCTTGGTACCTTGTCATGCTTAAGTAAAGAGAAATAATATTTTTATATAAATAAAATTTTTGCAAAATTAGAATATGTACTGCATTATAATTCTTGGCACTTTTATATGATTATTAGTATATAAGGTGTATATGCGTATGTATATATATGTGTGTGCATGTGCGTGTATGTATGCATGTATGTATGTATGTATATATGTATGTATTCTTTTTACGTATGTATATTCTAGTTCTTTTGTATATCAGAGGATATCAGTAAAGTAATATCTATGATAAATATAGTCTAAAACGTGTGGGCAATATACGTTAACTATATCCGAAAATACTTTGTAATAACGTATTTTTTAGTGAAATCCATTGACAGCCGAGAAAGAGTGAGATAGACAGACAGACAGTGACAGAAAGAATAAAGAGAGAATGAAACAATACATCAAAGAACTTTGTAATCACTTAGATTGTTTAATGAATAGATCTTAAAAAGGCGGTAAAGAGAGAGATATAAAAGAACGGAGAAAGAAAGAAAGCAAGAAAGAAAGAAAGAAAGAAAGAAAGAAAGAAAGAAAGAAAGAAAGAAAGAAAGAAAGAATGAAAGAATGAAAGAAGGAAAGAATGAAGGAAGGAAGGACAGAAAGAAACAAGGAAAGAAACAAAGAAAGAAACAAAGAAACAAAGATACAAAGAAACAAAGAAAGAAAGGGAAAGCATTGGAGGTATATGAAGTCAAATGATAGAATATGATGGTCGAAGGAAGACGAAATTATTAAATGAGACGACAGCTATGGTTGTAATAGCATATACTTTAAGGAAAACAATTGAATAGAACAGTAGAGGGCGAGAGAGAGAGAGAGGGGGGAGAGAGAGAAAGAGAGAGAAAGAGAGAGAGAGAGAGAGAGAGAGAGAGAGAGGCAGACAGATAGACAGACAGAGAGAAAGAGAGATATGTAGGTTACACAAATTAGAAATAAGCTTTCCTGATGAAGTGCTTTATTGAATATTCAATAGTGAAAGAAACTTCAAAACCACATATTGATAAGAATATATTAAATCTTGGAATCAACGAAAAATAGTGTATTTATAAAGGAAATTATTTGAGTAGAAAGGGAGAGAGAGATAGAGAAAGAGAGAACAAGAGGTGTTTGACAAACAGAGTAATGATGAGCTTTCTTGATAGAGTGTTTTCTGGAATCTTCGATAGTGAAAAGACCTCCGAACCACATTGATATAGATGTATTAAAATTGAAACTTCTTAAAAAGTATTCGATTGCATTCTTTTAATAAAAGTAACATAATTGCAACTACAGATTAACAATTAGTGAAAAACTTAGATCTTGACATTCCGAACATATGCTGAATAATGATGTGGAGAATGCTTTTCAGTTATCCCGGTCAGCAATATGAAAATTTTAAAAAAATGTTATCTCTTCGAAAATCATTACACCCACATTAAATAAGCGTTACCCATATGCCAACGATAGCTAATGAAACAATTTTTACTCAACAAAGAGGTAATTTTTTTTTAACGTTTCCCTCCATATTTAATACAGAAGCCTGATTTATGCTTCATTTCAATGGTATTTCTATCTCGTTTGAAGATCTGCAGTAAGTTTTTAGATTTGACAAGACAAGTATTAACGTCAAAACTGAAGAGAACTCGATCTCGTGCAGGAATCGAAACCTGCGGCAATCTTCAGAACACGGTGATACAAAATATTGTTAAGAATATCTGAAGTGCATATATTAGTGCGTTTTGCAGTTACTGCCTTTCCCAAAAATGTTGATAGATTAATTGTTGCGAAATATCATTTAATTGGATATTGCAACATCGTAGAATAATAAGTATACAATGAGTTTACAACTTGTTTATGGCGTTCAAGTCCACAGCTTCATAGGTCATTACGTTAACAGGATATTTGTGTGCGCGTACTTACAATGGAAACAGATGCGTCTATCTGGTAGAATTAACTCCTAACATTCAGGTTATTGCTATATTATGTAAATTATTTGCAGCTTGTATACTGAATATTAGGTTCAGAAATAAAAGACTAGTGTCATATAATCTAAAAATGTTAATGCCTTCTGATATAGTTATATATGAGTTTGTGTGTGTGTGTTTGTGCATATTGATAGATACATACATGTCTATATATACTTATGTATATATGTATATATGTATATCTGTATACTGACAAATATGTAAAAATATATATGCGTGTATCTTTGTGTATGTTTGTGTATGTATGTGTGTATGTATTCCAGTGATGTATTATATGTATATGTAAACCGAGTCTTAGAACACTGCACATATTTCGCCATAAATGGCGCTGTAGGGTTTTCTTTTGTATACATGAATAATAAACAATATTTTTTTTGTTTGGCTTACAAAGGCATGTGTGGTCTTGAAACTATAAAACTATAAATTGTTTACGCTCCCTTGGTATGTTATAAATATCATGCTACAATTTCTCTTCACCATGTGATGATCCAATAACTGTTTTCCCCGACCATTATGGCTATTAAAGGACTGCAAATGTCGAATACTTTATGTTTAATATTTTTGTTAGGTTGAAGAATTGGATGCAGTGTTACAATATCAATCATTTTTATTGCAGCTGCTTTTTGCATTGTAAAGCAGCTTTGCCGAAGGGCGGCAAATAGCAGATAAATTTAAGGAGAAAAAGTTGTGTTTCAGTTAATCACAAGCATTGAATAATTGTGAATGATTGCGCTGAGAACGTAACGCATTTTCAGGATTTCTGTTAATTTTTACGTAGTAGCGTGCGTTGCGTGTATATGAATGAGCCTCAAGTTTGGAACACAATGGTACATTCTACCGGTCAAAAGATTAGGTAGAACATAGCGGCAGTGGGTTTGGATGAAGTATCTCAATAGTTGTTTGTTTAAATGATTTGTTTTGTTTTATTAAATTGTGTTATAATTTAAATTAACTGGAACGATTTAATATGCAACTACTTCAAATGTAGTTGTGCTCCACATTATGTTGTCTCTATGTTGCAAAGTGGTTTGCGGACACGAAAATTAAGTCGTCAACGAACAGGTATGTTCATTAACGCGCAAACATATTGGCTACAAGGAGACATATGTTTCGGGACCATGGTACAGTTTTAGAAAGGAGAATGACCGCGGAAATATGTTTTCGAAAGTATTTAGCACTGAAAGATACACGTGTAGATCTAAATTAAAATTTACAAAGAGAAAAATATAACACGCTTACACGTTTCTCATATTTAGTGCCTTCATGTTCCCTATTGAAGACATGGGCAAGTATGTTTATATTCTATGCAAGTTAGCTTTTTATATAGACTTCGATTCATGAATTGAAACATATTTAAGAAAATTTGATTTTGCAAAGACTTACTAAGAGCAGTAATTTATTTTCCTATTAAATATTCTAACACTATTCCCCAACTAAATTAAACTTCCTCTTACAAAACAGTTTTTTTTAAATCTATGTAATCATTATAATTATCTTTACGATTTCTAGATTCCATTATAATTAACAATTAATCTCCAATCAAATTCCAAATCTAAGTATGTGGGAGAACAAGTGAGAATTGTTAACACTTTGGGTAAAATGCTCGTCGGTGTTTCGTCTGGCTTTTTATTTCTATCGTGCATTATTTGAGGGTCGATAAAATAACTACCAGTTGTGTCCTGGAGTTGATATAGTCGACTTAGCCCTCCCTTGAAGTTACTGGCCTTGTGACACAAATTTGAAAGTAATGAAATTGCGATATGACATATTCTTATATCAAGCATAAATAAATGGTACTGATTTTTCAATTACATGTTTATTATCATGGATTCTGCGCCAAGCTCTTGATATAACAACCGCCATCTTTGCTGGCAACAGTATACAACATACACTGCGATACGTTGCCTTCTATAATCTCTACGCCATCGTTGCCACACCAACACTTATTAATCTGCGTGTTGATTCGTTGAAACAGGTAAATATTGACGGTTATATAAATAATGAGAAAGCAATATACGTTCAATGAGTCGCATAAAGATGTGCACAGAATAAGATGAGGGAAATCTATGAAAAGATGTCTTGTATGATAATGACAAAAAGAGATAGGACAGTTAGGCAATCGATGCAGTCATTATATCCTGTCCACACGTACGTCCGCGCTTCAAAATTGCATGAAATCAAAATGTACTGAAAGTAATTACCAGAAATATAAGATTCCATTTCCAGATTAGTAGACAAAGCACATCTAAATCATAGCTTATGTCTCCTCTGTAATAATTTAGTACATATATTTATGTCATCAACAATTATGCCAAAGTATAGAGATTTGTAATTAGCTGTATCGGTTGGAGATCATCAAAAGTAATTAAAATCAATTAAATCATAGGTCCTACTTAAAATACTCTAGTATGCTTGCGTACACTTTTAAATTTGAACATAGAACACATTCCAGATAATACGACATATAATTTACTGGCGTAAAATAGTAGGGAATATAAGCTACTTATTTAATACAATCCTGAATTAACCGAAGGAATTGCATCTATTAAGTTATTGCTCTCAGCATAGCAAAAATAGACATAAAACAATTAAAAGAGAATTGAAATAAAATCTCAAGTGCTGCAATCGGTATTTAATGAGCTATTTTAAAATGTCATGGTATGTTCTCGTGTTTAGCTATAATAGACGTCAAACATAACAACCTTATTATATATATTAACTAATTGATGGTCAACTGTTCCATTTATAAATCTGATAAAGTTATATTTTAAAAGAGAATTGTTTCAGAAGTTAGCCTCAACAATGAAATAAAAGAAATCAAATTCAACAAAAGACAATTGTGAAATCTAAAAATGTATGTGTACACAAGCGATAAATTAAATTAAAGCGCTTGAAACTAAACTAAAATTGTCACCGAAAAGAAGAAAAGATAGAGCAATTACAAAAATCAATGACAAACGAGCAGAAGAGATAAACAATCGAACGAAATAGATTAAAAGAGAAAAATAGCGAGTAAAAAGACAGAGACCAAGAAATGAATTTAATCATTAAGAAAATAAATATTAACCGGAGGAATTCAAGAGTTTTAAAATCGAGAATAAACCAGATACATAATAAGAAATGAAGATAGTAAAATTATAAATAGAAATTGAAACATTAACTAAAATATAATGAGAAATTAAACAGCAAATAGGTTGTTAAAAAATGACAAAATACATTGCGTTTAAACAATAAAAAGCAAACTGTATTTGATAGTGCAGCACAAAGTGATATGGAAACAATGTCGTTAAGGAAAACATTTCAAATGATAGCATAGATATATTTAAATTGTAACATAGCTACATGCATGCTATATCTATGGCTTCACTTTTCTCTGGCTTTATCTGTTGGTGAAGAATACACCAACAAAAACAAAACAAGGAATATTAGTAGCAGCTGTAAAACTTTATAATACACTTACTGACTGATTTGTTAGATAGCAGTGCTGGTCAATGAGAATACTTGTGTTATTTGACCAGCCATTTCTCTGCGAAAGATAAAATAGAAAGACGACCGCTACAGGACTTGAACCAGGGCCGAAAACAATCGGAAACACAACTACAGAATCAACTATCTTACTCGGTACTCTAACGATTTATCCGGTATATATGCTCAAATAGTATCTTCTTAAAGGGATATAAGATATCAAATTTTTTTTGGCTCCAACACTTGATAAATTTGTCTCAAATACATGACTGGTACTTTAAATTATTGATACTCAAGGAATAATAGTCAATTTGACCTTAGACAGATTTCAACTCAGAATGTAAATCAGCGTCCCAGTGACAAGGAAAAACAACAATAATGATTACAACATGAATAAATGATTATCACAATGATGATGATATAAAATCGATGCCTTCGGTGAGAAATAGAGTTACTTTTGTTATCAATAATATTTTTACTTTCATTATCAAGAATACTCCTGTTTATGATGCTACTGCTGATGATATATTCGGTAACAAATAATGTGAGACATAAAGTCAAATGAAATATTTGATAAATGGTATCTCAACAGAACTTTTGTGTATCGTAAACGTATCTTTTTGTGTGTGTTAGTACTGTCTATACCTTCTTCTTATTTTTTTCTTATATAGTGAGGTTCATTAAAAAAATGCAAACCATTACTTCCTGTCTTAGACAGCTTGGAACCAATTTTCTTTCAGCTCTCAAGAAAAACGTCAATCAGGGAGATTTCTGAAATAAAAAATTGTAGGGATAAAAACGTTTTCTAGTGGAGTTGAAGAACACATATACTCTATATTTTCAATTACAATAGAGAGCAAAGAAATCGTGTTAAAATCAAATAATAGAAATTCCACATATTGGCTTATGACCAACAATGCTTTAGATGAAAGAAATAATCGATTGAATTGTCTCCAATTCGTGCTTGGGTACACTGACTATGACACTAAGGGTCGTGCATGATGTGAAACAAGTAGACGTGTCATGTTTTGCGGATTATTTAAACCATGAATAAATAATCTTTATGTACGTTATCTGAACTTTTCCAACTGTCACAACGTTGCGAATGCCATAAAGTCGGAGTTATTTTGAAATGTATCCATAATCTCTAAGGGAAACATATGAAACAATTCGTGACATGGGTATAAACTATATTGTTGCGTATTAGCACTTACATCCTCAAACAGCTGTCTACGTAACGAAGCCAAAACTTTCTAATGACTGTATAGAGTAGTGTTTTGAACCTGCAAAAAGTAATTTACGATAGACACGTTTCTTTGGTGAATATATGACCGAGGACTCATACAGAACTAAGGAGATTACCTTTGGGGGATATTGGCCAGCGTTAAAAGCACATGCTCAAACTACAGCTGTCTATGTAAATATTACATTTTCATTGCATTTGGCGTATTCCGCCTGAATGAATAAACAAGTCGTTTTCAAAACAGATGAAGAGGCGGTGCAATTTATACAATACTGAGCCGGTATAACTTGTCATGATACCTGGTCGACTTTTCAGGGATAGACATTTCTAAATTTATCTATGAGTGAGTTTCCCAACTTTGTCCCAAGCCTCAACTGGATTCCTAAATGAGATATGATTTGAACCGTTTGTGTGGAGTACTGCTTTCTAGATCCTTTTTCTACGTGCTATCTGGTCGACGAACTGCTTCTAACAGCGTCTTCAGTATACGATACATCTTTGCCGTAAATTTTTTAACGAATAATGCAAATCTGTTTCTTCTAACTGCATTACTTCGGGCGTTTATTATTCTTTAAAAATCTATACGCACTCTCAACTAGAAGTAGGTAAAATTGCTATACGTGACTAAGCATTCACAATGTGAAATTACTGGAAAATCACTGCCGATTATTTTATCCATCATTCTCACAAATCTCCCTATTCACTGCACTTCATTGGTACTTTATTTCAACATCCCTATGAAACATAAAATATTTCACGCTAGTTTCTAAATCCAGAAGACAGAGTGCCGGGAACAGATGCTATATATTTTTTCCTAATGCTCCGACATTACTGACTATTTAGTTATTCAGTTTCACTAAATTAGTTTTATCAGTCACACTTGGGAAGTATATATGTACTTAACTCATTCTGTGTAGATTTTAAGGCAAGAAAATATTTTAAATTGTGGGTGAAATATTGTTTCAGGCTATCAACAATCTGCTATTTGACAGCGTGTTTTCAGAACGGGGTGTTAGACATTGAGACAAGCCATTAACATGTTATCAGTTGTATACCATATTAAATAATTCACCAAATATTCACATTTCCCAATAAAATACGACACCGTTTCTTTTCATTCTCAGAGACAAACATTCACAAATTTTTCATTCTGCAATCTAGATGACATATGTCTTCCTTGCTTATGTACAGAATCTTCATCGATGCAATCATTGAATAGTCGCCGACGCAATTTCATGATTCATACCATAAGGTTTACATATTTTTTGAAAGAGTATCCTGCCTGTTCTCTCTCTTTCTCTCTCTTTCTCTCTCTCGCTCTCTCTCTCTCTCTCTCTTTCTCTCTCTCTCTCTCTCACTATATATATATATACATATATATATATATATATA
>NC_068986.1:100912391-100923041 GCF_001194135.2 Octopus bimaculoides | reverse complement strand
ATATATATATATATATATATATACATGATACATATTTATATTCATGAAATATCTACAGTTACGCACCCATACAGACACACACATAGACACAAACAAACAATCATACAAACATGCACACATATGCAAACACACGATCAAACATAGGGTTATGCTCTAACGGAGTTGCAAATATAATACATACCACCGGATACGTTTGGATGGCAAAAGCTATAGATGACGTAGCAGATATAGGTCTTTTAGTTTGTAATATAATATTTATATATATGCTTCCGTGCCTGATAAGCAGTTTTCTGTCGGTGACAATTTTTAGTTTATTTCAGTTTCACAAAAGACACTTTATAATAACAAAACAAACAAAAAATAACATTGACAGCTAATTACGACAGATCAACTTTGAGGCAGCCTAAGTAATTTCCGTTGATTCAAGAATTGTATTTTGGCATCAGGACAGGTCGAACAACATCACAAGTGAAATCTAAAGAACTGCGATATCTCCATATTTCATGGTGTTTTCCTCTATCATTATCGCAGCTGCATCCACAAAGGTATGTACGGATATAATTCTACCTGAAATAATGTAAATATCTAAATAAATTCGAATTATAAAATGCAATGACCTGTCGCAGTGATATCTACTCGTCAAAATATGTGAACCGCTGTGTGTTTATTACTGAACTGCTTTTACATTTCATCAAGTATTTTGTATACAGGGAAGTCAAGCAACACACAATACATAATTTAAAATGCCATATTAAGCTTACAGGAAATTAAACATATCGAGGCATATATACGTTTAAGTCTGTCTCTGTTTTTATATACACACACGCCCGCTCGCACACGCCCGCTCGCACACGCACACACACAAGAGTAAGTATATCAATGCAAAAAATAAAATGGCAAAATAGTACTCAAATAACGAATGTAGATTTTTTGCAAATTTAATTTAAAAATTATATAATATGCATACAGAGAGAGAGAGAGAGAGAGACAGAGACAGAGAGACAGAGAGAGACAGAGAGACAGAGAGAGATATGGATAAATAGATAGATAGATAGATAGATAGAAAAATAGATAGATAGATAGATAGCTAGCTAGCTAGATAGATAGATAGATAGATAGATAGATAGATAGATAGATAGATAGATAGATAGATAGATAGATAGATAGATAGATAGATAGATAGATAGATAGATAGATAGATATGTACGCATGTATGTATTTATACTATTTTGTTTTTTTTTATGTTTGATATACAGAAATTTAGCCATGGCTTGAAGTGTTAGTGAATTCATTTTACTGTACAAATTTATAAACAGTAAATATATTTATAAAACTTTTCAAGAAATAACTGTATGTATGTGTATATATATATATATATATATATATATATATATATATATATACGAGGTCAAGAAGTATCTGGATTGTTGCCACAGTAACGGATCTAAAGCGAGCAGGTGAAGCTGCTTGACAAAGATTGAACGTGTACTCTGCTGCGCATGTGCACTATGTTTTAAGACTCTAGCTGACTTCTGCTGTTTCCAGCAGTGCTTGGTAGAAAGGTGTGTAGCGTCTGATTGTTACATTGACCATGACAGAGAATGTTGTTTTGCAGTTACCTGCTCAGAGGCTTACGAAAGTTGCAGAAACTGTGCGGAGAGGAGTATATGAGCATTTACGAGTGTCGTTCGGACGTTTCCAAGGCTGATATTCTATCAGTCGCTTTCGCAAAACCGATAGATTACTGGAGCATAAACAGCTCGACACTATAGCAGAAAACACTTGCTTGAAGGGATGGATGCAATCCCTGTGAAAGAATTCAAACCTCCCTCAAGTGATTTAAGTTGGACTGACTTAATGTTATAATTAAATGAATTGTGAGCGATTGGCACTTTAGGTCGATAAGGAATTCTCTGTGAGCCTTCGATATAGAGCGTTGAGCCACGTGTAATAGTATTGGTAGGGAGTCGTGTATATATTTTCGTCCCCCCTGCTTCGTTATATTATATATATCCAATAACAATGATATGAAAGTGGCGGCGAGTTGTTCCAAGTTTGCGTTGGATGTTTAGAATTTTTTTTTTTTTATTTTGAGCGAAACGAAAGAATTCGTTTTGCCATGGAAGACCTATTGGCCTCCGTGGTGCAGTTGCAAGATCAACAGCGGCAACAACAGTAATTACAGCAGCAGCGAGTACAGGATCGACAAAAACAATGCCAACAGTTGCTGGAATGAATGTGGAAGGAGTCCGGAAATACTTCAGATCCGTACTCGCCATACAGCGAAGCAAACTCAATTGAAGAATTCAGCTTTTAACCAGGAGAAGGTACTACTTTCTCTGCATATTTTCGTATATACTCAGAAATTTTTAAAGAATAGTGTAAAAGTTGATCCGACGAGAAAAAAGGAGTACAATTTCTTTTAAGTGTGTTATTCTCTGCCGAACAAGAATAATATAGTAATTATATTCTGCTGAAGAAGCCAGGTGATATTTCTTTTGTTGAAATTTTTCAGTGACAGAAGTTCCCTGTTCAATATTCGCTAGTAATATTTAAATTCGGTCACAAATGATGATGAAGTGTTCGTCTCCTATGCCGGAGTGGTTAACAAGGAATGCGAGAAATTCAAATTGAATGAGTTGAACCCGTAATATATAATATGTATGATTTATTTAAGACTTCCTTAGAGCATTTCAAAAATATGAAGAAATTTATGGAGATATTTGAGTATGTGTTTTAAAGACGGAGAGAAATGAAACGGAGTTTGAAAGTGAGAGAGAAAAGTAACCTTGCTATCTCTCGAAAGATTTGTCTGAAATAAATGCATTTGTTTTATCAACGATAACACCAGTAAGAAAATCATCGGCAACTATATATTGTAGGAATCATTATGAAATAATAGCATCTGAAATATATTCAAATGAAGACCAACAATCTCTCTATATTTCCCATCTAGAGGCTTCTCTTTAAACAAGCATCTTAACCAGTACGAGTATTTGATATTGTATATGACTAATATCTCATTCCAGCAGTTATAGAAATATAACCCAATCTGTTTGGAACTAAATAAATGTATAACTAAAATTTGATAGACAACTTGAACCACACATATAGAATAATATCTGTTTCAATTTACAATTGTATAGCATCGACAATATTTACCATTAATAAACAATGTGAACATACATCTTACTCTTCCAGACTTCTTCACATTCAATGTGCATATCAATATGTGTGTATGCATTCGTGTGTCAGAGTGTGCATGTATACATGTATCCATGCATATAAAGAACGCAAACACTGACTTACAGAAAAAACACTTACTAATGTACACAAACACACACAGAGGCTTACTTATACACAGATAGAGAAGGAGAGAGAGAGAACGTGACAGTCTGATAGTGACAGAAAGAGAGTGTGAGAAAGGGGAACTAAAAGAGAGTGAGCCATACAATCTAAAAATTGAAAACGTTATGTGGTATTAGCATTTATTTTCGTTAAATGAAAAAAATACCTGTCAAAATTTCCCTTTATAAATTCATGTTCGCAGTCATGATGAAATAATGAATGGAAAAAAGTAAAACGTATAAACTGTTGCAATATACACAGCCATTATATCATATATCCTTTAAAATGATAAATGCAATTAAAGACATTATAGAAACTGCATTTGAACACAACGCAAAATATCATGTATGAAGCTATACGAGGCATTTACTACAATAGTTAAATCTACCAGCAGTTAAGTGCTACAGTACACATACACACACGAACACACACACGTATGCATGTACATTTATGTATGGATATATGTATGTATACTTGTATATACGTCTGTCTGTATGTAATGTATGTTTGTTTATACGTCTGTCTGTATGTACTGTATGTATGTATATACGTCTGTCTGTATTTTATGTATGTATGTGTATGTATATTTGATGTTACAAATGATTTTTTATGTTATTTTATTTATGTCATATTTCTTTTTTTTTATATCATGATACGTGATTGTCAAATATTCTAACTTGTCAACAATTACGAAAAATTAATTGCACTTCATATTGAAAAAAAACTAAATGTGAACTTGTCATCTTATAAATAAATTGTGTAGTTGCTTAGACATGACATTGCTTCACAGCAAATACAAACAAAAATGGATTCTAGACAGCAAAGAAACAAATTAATAAATAAATGATACAAAGAGAAGAAAGTTAAACATGTTTATGCATTATAGTTTTTGCAGTTAATAGAATTTTAATTTTCTGCATGTTTTCCGATAGAAATCAAATTATAGATCAGAGTCGCAACAGGAAATTGCTGATAATGATACTCTTCTCATAGTTGCATCACAATAACTGAGAAAATTAAAGCAAATACAATGATATCACACGTCATTTACATCATTAATGTTATCTTTTTTATTCATATTTTTACAACAATAACAGCAATTATTTCAGTATTTGATACAACTGCGTCGATTGTGATGAGATTATATCGACCGCTCTCTAAACGGTTTAGATTTCTACTTAATCGTTCATGAAAAAAGAAAAAGAAAGAAACACATTATTGTACAAGAACTGGGAATATTCTCCCATTTAGAATATTCTCGTTGAATGCAGTTTTTTTCTCGTTCCTGGCTATCTACTAGTTTCGCCCAAGTTGAACAGTGTCGCATGACAACTAGAAAAATAGGCCTAACTAACGCGCTGGTTCAAACTTTCTCATATATACGCCACTAGTATGTTCAAGCAAGCTTCATGAGAGTGTATCATGTCATATTCCGGTCCCCAAGCACTACTAAAAGCGAGACGTCTACAAGAATAAACCCGAATACCCTTAGGGATTCAGCCGTTCTTTTCTTGTCAAGGAATATCCATTGGCATTGAAGCAACGTTTGTATTAAATTCTAGCAAAATCATCGATATTTCGAAACTCAGACTGTTACAAAGTGTCGACTACTCGATGCAAATATTTCTCAAGATATATGCCTTATGTTTCGTACATGTCTGTGCGTGTATCAGAAGACCTGCTCTTATTGGATAACACCGTCACTTTCAATGCTTCTCACGTCATAGACCACCCATTTCCTGCACCAATGTACGTAGTTCGTACTAGTCTGTACGTCTAAGCCTACTCCAAACAGAACCGCCGACCGAATAAGGGATAAATATTGTAGTCTTCTAGAAGAGAAAGCGATTTCGTTTCGGAAATTCGTTTTTCTCTAATGGCTACTGCATCCAGACGTAGTGACTTGAGATCTTTAAGCAAATCCTTGCGCTTCCATCCCCCATAACACGACCATTTGTACAATCAGTTATTAGCATTTCCTTTGCAGGAAGAGGAACAAAAATGAGGGGTTACTCACACTAGTCTTGGCTTAATACTTCTCAGGAAACTTTGCACGAGTTTTCTAAAATCCTGCAATGTAATAACTTTAAGATATTGCCACAAAATGTGGTAATTGCTTTGTTAAACACCATACAATACCATATCTCATCGGAAGATACTCTTGCGTCGTTTTGAAGATAATGAGTGCATGAAGACTCCCACCCATTCTTAAGCTCTTCTCTTTGTTCGGGTTTTCAAACACGATCAAACCCCCTTTTCGCCTGTGTAGCTGAACGGTAATTTCGTGAGTTGTTGCGGTAATTTTGACATCTTTTGTGGCTAACAATTTAAAGTACAATCTAATCTGGGTACAAATAGGAAGAAAAGAGTTTTGAGAATTTCTACAGCCACAAATGTTCTGCATAATCCATAGGATTTCATGAGGTGACGTGAAGCAAGAAAGTCTTAGAAGTCATATTGGACCGATGAAGAAAGGATGATGAATTATTGCTGCTATTCAAAATATTGTACAGATAAAAGTTTATAGAATTCAAACCAATTATCCGATATTTAAAAAAAAATGAATCACTTATATTTATCCATTCCCCTGTTAAAACCTGTGTTCTGCTTCGTCATAGATATTACAATGCAGCAGATGTGGTGCTTTGTTTTATGGATCATTGAAATATTAATATAATAGTAAAACTGCAATGCTAATACCAGTTTGAATATGCTAAAAGTAAGTTCGGACTTCTAAAGAAACCATTCACCGAATTTTGTCATGGAGAAAATTTCTTTCTCTAGATATAGTATAATTGTGTAATAGGAATATAATATAATTCGATATATTTAGTATCATACCGTTGTTTTGATACAGTTCGGAATGTTGCCGAAATTCAGTCTCGATCCGTACGTTTAGATATCACTCGTGAATTTTATTACAGATTTGTTTTTCTTGTGAATGATTGGATCTTATTTTATTCGCAGGTCAGTGACACTACTTCCTAAAATAAGAATTATTGTTCAGTCGAAGTGTATTCTCCTCTCCTGTCTGTTGCTTTGTGCCGTCGTTAAGTTTGCTTTGCTCGTCTGACTATATTTTCATCTTACCTTAAAAATTAGGTACAATAATTTTGTTGTAAGTGTCGATTTCTGGTTGTTTTTATTTAGCTGTTGTTGTTGTAGTGGTTGTATCGCTTTGCCTTCTCAGGTTTGAGCTGAGAGTTATGCGTTGAGACTCATAACTCGTTGTTAGTTATAAGGACACACGAAATGTGTCTGAAGTGACAAAAACGCC
Source organism: Octopus bimaculoides (assembly GCF_001194135.2). Classification (NCBI taxonomy): domain Eukaryota; kingdom Metazoa; phylum Mollusca; class Cephalopoda; order Octopoda; family Octopodidae; genus Octopus; species Octopus bimaculoides. The sequence goes on along the minus strand of NC_068986.1, from coordinate 100,916,416 downwards.
ATGTTTTGTTCTTTTTCACTTCCTTTTGGACTTTCTATATAGAAGGATTCAGTGTTCTTTAATTGCCACATAAGTAACAGATGTGTTGTATAAGAAAGATTTCAATCAATAGCAGTGAAGAAAATATAAAGTAATAAAATTTACACAGTTAGTGTTCTACGAGGAAATCCTATTATTTAGTTCATCTTTCTTTAAATTCCTTCTTTACTTTTACTTCGTTACTTTTCTTTTGTCTTTCTTAATTAGCTTTTTTCTTTCATTTTTACATTTCTTATCTGATTTTCGTTAGAGTTATTTCTATCTATTATCATACAAATTCTCAATTATTTCTTTCATTCCATTATTCTTTGAATTCAAATTATCCTATGTTCTATTGTCTTTACTTTTCCGCACTTGTTTTTGAGTAACTGATTTAAAAATAAATGAATTTTAATTAAAATGTTAAACATGAAATAATGGCAATTTTTTCTAAGAATGGCGAACAAAATTGCATTCGAAACATTCACAATGTGGGACAAAGGTTGCGATAATTTAGTCTGTGTCAGTTTCAAAAATCAAATCGATTTACTGTTTATTGAATCCACATTATGTCGTGTAGGCAAATTTGCGTGCAAAATTTTAATTGCCGTTTGGAATGTCTCACATTTAATGACATATATATATATATAAAAGACAAATGGCAAATGACCAGGTATTTATTATGCAGAAACAACTATGTAGGTGTTTTGCTTAGTGATAACAGCTCCGTTAATTTGCAGTTGATAATACGACATCATTTTTTGAGGTTTCTAATCAATGCTTTGTATTACAAAAAATATTCTAGTGAATAACTCATATATGTGTGTGTGAGAGAGAGAGAGTGTGTGTATGTATGTGTGCGTTTGTGTATATCTATCTATCTATCTATCTATCAATATATATATATATATATATATAATATCTTCAGATTACAAAACTATTCGATTGATATTCTGCATTCTGTATTTGTGTCAACTTCTTAACTCTTGATTCACGAGCACAACGCCCTGAATAGTAAATTACAATTTTAAAGTGTGATTAATAGCTAAGATAATTCAATTAGCAATGCCTGTTAGCGCGGCTGACAATTTGAGCCATATAAACACTTAAATATAAGAAGTATGGTTTTAACTGAACAAGTATATTATCAGAATTTTGAATAAATTTCGATAGTTCTTAATCTCTTAGACCTGTTCTTCATACTGTGGTGTTTATACTTACTTAAAATGTATGGCCCAGTATTAAAGATATATAGTGAAGTGCATAATAATATAATGAAATAGGGCGGCAAGCTGGCAAATCCGTTAGCACGCTGGACGAAGTGCTTAGCAGAATTCATCTGCCGGTACTTTCTGCGTTCAAATTCAGCCGAGATTGACTTTACCTTTCATTATTTCGGTGTCGATTAAATAAGTACCAGTTACGCACTGCGGTCGATGTAATCGATTTAATCCGGTTGTCTGTCCTTGTTTTGTCCCCTGTAAGTTTAGCTCTCTGTGGGCAATAAAGAAAGAAATATAGTGAACTACATGCTAAAAATTAAGATTAACACTAGAAAAGTATACTGGCCGATGCTATGTTTTGTCAAATATATTTGATTGAAAGAAACCAAAGTATTTTAAGACCGTGGTGCGTCAACATTGAAATATATAACTTGCAACACTAGGACTAATACACAGAAATTAAATTCAAAATTCATCAATTTCTAACGTCACATTCACATATTACTCAATACGTGTGATTATCGTGGATAAAGTAGATTAAAGTTCCTTTTTTTTCTTTCCTCTCAATAGCATTTACGTGGTAAACAAATGGGTATAGTATAATCAGAACATAATTATTCAAAGATAAATCAGAAATATTAATGAAGTGAAAGAAACGATAATAGAGGTATTATGAAATGGTTATGGTTTCCAAAGCTTTCTTCAGAAATGCATAATTAATTTACGAATATAAATGGTTGAATTAAGTTATCTTCCCTTCTAGTTTAAATTAATTCGTAGCTTAATCATGGAAGTCATTATTTGATCTCATGTTGATATTTCGATGTTTCAGCTTGTCTGTTAAAGTTAGTGGAAGATAGCGAAATACTGAATTTTAAGCAAAATTTAGTTACACTCCTTTCCACCTAGATTCAGAGAGCAAAAGTGCATCACTTCCAATCCAAGTTTGTCTTTATTTCAACGATCTGGAATTGATGAATATGGAATCAATTGACATAACAGGAAAAAATAAAAGAACTCTGAACTTCAAATATTTTTTGGAAGTAATGACAGATACAGTTTCAGAAATGAATGACATATGTTTACAAAAACATAAATTCATGTCAAACTTTACTTTGTTCATGTGTACAACGATGATGTAAAAAATAGTTGCAATTCACTGTAGTCTTTGGTATCGGATGCACGCCATTTACTTTCTTAAAGAAACTGGCAGGTTTACAGACTCATGTATAATCTAATTTATGTATTGCCAACAATATCTATTTCAACGTTAAAATAAGTGAGTATGAAAAAGTGCAGGTTGCAATATGTAAACTGAGATTTAAATTGTGTATTTACATTACCATTATTAGTCTAAGGCGACGAGCTGGCAGAAACGTTAGCACCCCCGGGTGAAATGCTTAGCGGTATTTCGCCTGTCTTTACAATCTGAGTTCAAATTCCGCCAAGGCCGACTTTGTTTTCATCCTTTTGAGGTCGATAAATTAATACCAGTTGCGTACTGGGGTCGATCTAACCGACTGGACCCCTCCCGAAAAACTTTCGGACATTGTGCTTAGAGTAGAAATATTATCAATATCAGTTTATTGATAAGCAACATCCACTCATTCATGTAGTAACACATGTTATTTTTAGAATTATTGTTTTCATCCTTGAACGAAGGGTACACCGACTGATACACATATATTTATTTAATATTGACTTGCATATGGTGGTCATTAGGAATGCAGCGCAAATTTTTCTCAATGACAGTAGCTTGCTTCCACAACTCTCTGGCAGTGTTATGTAAATATTGGTGTATTTTAGTAATTCATTCATTCAAAGTAATCCTTCGGCCGAAATAATATTGTCTCTTTGTAGAATTACTTAGAAGTGAATTGGAATTACTTTTGAAAAATGTGGGATCTGCAGTAGCGGACACGCCTATACAGGTACATTATATAAATTCAATTCAATTTTATTATTTCTATACAAACAGATGACAACTCTAGTTACAGCTGTTTCTTCATCATTAAATACCAAAGTTTTTTCAAAATTTTTTTTTAAAATACTGTTTGAATCCAGTGACGTTTCACCAGACGGACATATCTTGTAAATTATTTGACGAAAGTAAAAGGTAAATATTTTCCTAATTGTAACCCCCCCCTTTTTTTTTTCCTTTGAAAAACACATTTTTAAGAGCGAGCTTAAGAATAAATAAAAACCTGAAAATCGTAAATTCTCACTCACGCGTGGTGGTGCAAAGCTAGGTATAGAATTATGAAAAACGAAAACACGTAGAATACTTATTTATTTTTATCAAAAGATTAAGTTACGACAAAAGTATTATAGTCACGATAAATATATTGGTATGATTAACGACAGAAAATATGAAACATGGATCTGACTAATTTAATGTGCTAAGATTTTAATGAATTAAGCTTGTGGCATTGATGTGTTGCTTATTACAGTTCTATATTTAAGAGATGAAGAATTATTTACATTATTTACATTATTTACATTTGACGGATGTTTGTCCTCATCTTGTTTGTTGTTAACACAACGTTTCGGCTGATATACCCTCCAGCCTCCGTCAAGTGTCTTGGGGAAATTTTGAACCTGGGTTCTCATTCCTAACGATGTTACTATTATTATATTATTATTATTATTACCATTATTAATCAGGTCGCTGCCGAGAATCGAACTCGGAATCTTGGGGTTAGTATCACGCGCTCTTAACCCACGGGCATATGGCATAGTAGGTAAGAGCGCGGGTTACTAACCCCAAGATTCCGAGTTCGATTC
>NC_068986.1:100903217-100912217 GCF_001194135.2 Octopus bimaculoides | reverse complement strand
ATATATATAACATTCTGCTCATTTTGCAATTGCTCGGGTGATTTTAGCTAAGCATATTTCCTCCTGCGTCAATTATTCCCTCAGTTAAACCGTGGCAAGACACATTAGCAACTACTCCTGCTCTGTCAGTGAAACTGCTTCAGTGCTCATTATATGTGCTTGAACGGGATATGTTTTGACCTAATGAAAGAAAGCTGTATATATTTGTGGAGATACATGTCCGTCATTGAATGTGTTACTTTTAATCATCTTCTCTCCCCCCCCCCCATCAAAAATCGCGGCTATGAATTCGTTTCACATAATCGATAATTTTGCCTTCCAAAACTTTTCTCACATAGTGATATAAAAAGATATAGAAAATGCAACTATAAACACCACATACATGCAAAAACATACATGACGTATAGTTAAACTTAGAATTCTATAATCTGTTATAATAGAGAAAAGTTTCTTGAAATTACACTAAATCGCCTTAAAATCATACTGGATAAGGAATTGTTAGGTACATATGTCTAGAAGCATAAATAAACACTTTATATTGTATATACATAGCATTGATGATATACTGCTAATTATGACGATTCTGAAAATTGTTTTATTTATATTTTAGACTGTTATGACTCTCAGTGTTTGAGGGATCACAGTAGGTTTCCATTTTATCCTTAGTTAACCTTACATTAAGTAAGATTTGTTCATGCTTTAGTGCTGAATGCTTGAGAATTTTGCTTAAAAAAACGTTATTTCTAGTGCACTTATCTTAACTATGGTACATAGAATCATATATACACACAGACACATACACAGACAGCGAGACACACACACGCGCATACGCGCGCGCGCACACACGTGCCTACGTGCATATGTATGCGTGTGTATATACATATATATATATATATATATATGTGTGGGGGGGTGTATTATGTATATAGGCATATATACATTTATATATATGTGTGTAAACATATATGTTATGTGTGTGTGTGTGTATAAATTGTTGTGTCACATGCATTTTATGTACGTATAAAATGCACTCAAATTGATTATGGATAAAATGTTTATTCACCCAATTAGGGATTATATACCATATCCATTTACTAAATAGGTTTCAAAAAATGAAATTTACGAAAACAAATTTCTTCCGTTTTTGCTCAATATCACGCTATCAATATAAATCGTAGCTTGGTTCTTTATTCATACATATATACATATAATAGCTTATTTCTAGAAATGTATATATATATATATATATATGCATACTCTCACATATACACTTCACTTCAAAATCTAATATATCAGCATTATGTTATAAACTATAAATGTATAAACATAATCTCACACGTAATCACGCACATACAAGTATACAAGAAGCAGATACTTATAACTATATGTGCGCATACGTATTTATACATATGCACGTGTTTGGGTATACAGACGTATACCCAAACACATATACATACATATATGGCGCATTGTACAAGTATACATACGCTAACTTTTTAGACATAGGTGAGTTTCCTTCATATATGTATGTATATTGAATAAAAGTTGTTGAAATGTTTTGTAAAAACATAAAATAAATCAATAAACTGAGGCGAATTGTTTTTAGCTTTTGAAATGGTGGCTTTTTAGAGACGTTTTCTTTGTTATGAATTATACGTCTATGAAATACAAACTGGTTGTGTTGAAAGCGTTTCAAAGAATATTAAATAATATGAGAAATTACATCAAAAGTGATTTTTTATATGAAATATGGCACGATCCTTCTTTGAACAAATATAAAAAAAAAACAAACACAATTATCCTTTGAATTTCGGAAAGAGGTAATAATCTAAATAGCGTGAAGAGAAATGGACACGGCAACGTCTGTAGTGAGCTCTATAAGTTCTATAATGGGTGTTGTTTTTCTAATAGAAGCTCATACTCAGAAATCTAAGTTTAATAATATTTCTGCATATCATGTCTGTCGCATGCTCTCGCAAATACACATATGCATACACGGTATCAAACATATATGGAAGTACTCTTTCAAACATATGTACCTATGCACAAAGCTGTAGGACTTATTCAATAGGCAAGTGAGTTCCCGCGAGACGTTTAACATATGAAAGGGATTACCGTGTCGTTTATTATTTAACTTTCAAACTCCTAGTTTCCATTTGAAACGATTTCCGATCGAACATTCATGTTAATCGAGCAAGGGAAACATATATTAGTCAATGTTTCCCCAATGTTTTTTTAGCCACGTGTTCATAGGACTGTTTCTCATCTTATCCCCTCCTGAAGCCTTCAACTCTCGAATGATAAACGCAAAACTTGGATAAGCACTCCCTTCGTATAGACGTGAGCCATGCAGTTTACTGACGTGTCTCTGTGATGTGTCACGCCAATTGATTTTAAGGATATTCCTAACAAGCTCTTGTGCAATACATTCAGAATTTTGCAAATCTTGTCTGTCCGCCATAATGATTCACTTGATTCACTTGATTCAATTGAAATAGATGCGTGCAGATGAATTTGAATCTTCCGGTGAATGGAACACCATGATAAGGATGGTCCTTTGAAATACAGGCACTGCTCAGTTTTGGCAGAAGATTTGATTGGAGCAATGTGACATAAAGTGTCTTGTTGAAAGACACAACTCAGAGCATTATGTGTTATTATATAAGTTACATATATTTGCGTAATTGTGTATCATATAAGAAACAAATGATGTTCATTCACGGAGACGTTATGTAGTAGTGAGTCGATTCCCCTAATATTCACCACAAAATAATCATTATTCACACTGTGATGGTCATAACATACTCATTGGAAAGAAACACTTTGGATTATAAATTAACTATAAATTAACTCAAGTATAACTAATCTCCTTTCGGTCATTCAAACACTACGATTGCCAAGTACCTGCATGAAATGCTGATGAGCTGAAGCCCTGAAATATACTTTGGCCTTAACGTATTAAATGTATATGTATGTATGTATGTATGTATGTATGCTTGCATCTATGTCAGAAAGGGATTGGTTGAGCTGTCATTATTTTAACATTACCTAGAAGATATCATGCCACTGCCTGGAAATATACCACTCAGTAAATGAAAATTGTTTGCATACGACTCATCGAATTCCTGCATTAACATTTTTTCTTTTTTTTTCTGACAGTATTTCTATTTACTGAATTGCTTCCAACAGAGACAGGGAAATGTTGATTTTGTTGCTTGCTGTTTAAAAAAGAAAAGCAAAAAAAACTTCTAGATCTATTACGTCCACATCACGTATCGAATAAAGAAGGCTCTAACGCACAAACATTAATAAATGATTACGTATAGTTGGGTGGGCATATAGGTGTGCAAATACATATACGCGGGAAATATATGTATATTATGCATCAGAAAAATGATAGATAAGCAGACTTGACTATACGGGCAGGTATGTTTATATGTGTTTGTGACTGTGCGTATATCTATGCAGGGATTCAATTTTGTGTATGTATTGATGCATGTTTGCCGCTAAGAAAATATGTCATAGCTTAAATCGTGGCCAATAATAGTTTCAACATTTCATTTCATTTTCGTTTTGTAGGATTGCTTATGGAGTTGTAATCGTCTCTAAAATAATTTGATATGAGACCGCGTGTTGAAATTAAAACATTACAGTGTAGAAGATTCGTATTAGCCATTCAAAACCAAACATTTAACTTCTCCAAGCCATCCACTATTCGGTCTTAAAATGTTTGCCGCACTGTCCGTGTCCTGGTCACTAGACACTGCTCACTGGTACACTTCAACTGCAACTAGAAACCTGCTCGCTGGTCAGTTTATATACGCCATAGGTGTTCGTATTTTCCTTCATTCCACTTTCTGTGTAGGTTTTTTATTGAGGTTGTAATAACACGAGACCTATTCTAGGTTGTCTGTTTTGGCATTCGGTTTGAATATATGATTAATATTTGTAGTTGCCCTCTTTTGTTCATTTTCTTTCATCTCTGTACTTGTGGGAGGTTACGGCATAGTACAGGTACGAAGAATCAGAATCTTATTAATAAAATGAGAAGTTACAGGATCATAACTACAACGTAGAAACAATAGGTTGAAGGGGCTGTACCGGGAATAGTACAAGTATTCGTCGTATTTGTAGTACTCTTAATAGAAGTAGTCCCTGTAGCAATGCCTGTTGTAACCACTGTAATAAAAATTGCAAAACCTTCATTGTTACTCAATCACCAAAGCAATCCGACAAAAGAAATTATAAATAATGATATAATTCTTAGAAATACAGGCAAACAATAATAATAATAAAATAAATAATTGATTACGAAAATAACATAATTATAAAAATAATGTAATAGTAATAGGGAGGTGAGCTGGCTGAATCGTTAGCACGCCGGATATTTCGTCTGCCTTTACGTTCTGAATTCAAATCCCGCCGAGATCGACTTTACCTTTCATCCTTTCGAGGTTGATAAAGTAAGTACCAGTTGCGTACTGGGGTCGATCTAATCAACTTCCCCCTCACCCCCAAATTGTCGGGCCGTGGGCCTAGAGTAGAAAAGAATAACAAGAACATCAATAATAATAATGGATTCCGCAGCGAATAACAAACATGACGGATGCGTACGAGCGAGCTCATTGAGAAGTTGGGTTATATCTGTGATCATCGGCAAACAGGATTTATGAAACACCAAAAAGTTGAAAGAAAATTCGTCCCTAATGTGAATTAGATCAGGATACCGATATATTTCACTAATATGTGATATATAGGTATACTTTCAGGCATGTTGTCGCAGAAAAACAATCGTGTGATTAAAATAAACAACATGCGGTGATGCAACTTACCTATCGAAGCAATATACAAGAGTGCGATTGTAGAGCAGGATTGGTGACAGACGATCTGTAGACAGGAACTTCGCTGCGGGCTAGCTAGAAAGTTGGTCGGCACGAAACGTACTTCCGGTAGGAGAAGAAAAACAAAAGAAACTCAATAGTGAGTGTCAAACGAATCTGAATGAACTAAACAGAAATAACTGGCGACTTTAGCCATGATGTACGTAAAGTAATAAACCTTTGATAAATGTATTCTCGTATTCACTACTTTGTTTGCAAACAGTTTAACAAAGCTATAACTGGTGATCCCGACAATAGAACAAGAGCTCTTGCTATCGAAACAAACATGGCTGGCAACAAAACGACACTGAGGCTACCACAGTTCTGGCCTAAGAGGGTGGAAGCCCATTTCGATATAAACAAGGGAACGGCCGACAAACGAAGTAATCGCACGTTGTAACGGCACTAGACGAAGATACGGCAACGAGGGTGCTGGACATTTTCACTTAACCCCCACCAACGCAATAATATGCCATATTGAAAAAAATAGGCTAGTGGGTACATTCCGACGAAGTGAAGTAGAAGCGGCAGCCAAGATACTGGAGGAGGAATTAGGCATTTCTAAGCCTTTGGAAGTGATTGACATTAGCACCCCGCCCCCGCCCGGGAGTCACCTTCCTTTTTGTTTAGGGAAATATTCTTCCGCAAGCTGCCACATCAGGTCCATGCCCTCATATCTCAGACCGAAGTCAAGGACCTTCGGCAATTAGCGAGGGCAGCTAACAAACATCTTTTATCCAGTGGTGTCATGGTCAACACCATAGGGTCGTCCCCGAGACAGGGTAGGGTTAAGTAAGATGACCTATGCTTCTACCACGCAAAGTTCAGGAAAAAGGCGACAAAGTGCAAACAACCACGCAGATTGGAGACCCGTTCACCATTGAACACCCTGGTGACTGGCAGACATGATCAAATGCTCCTCTATGTCCGCGATTGGAGCACCGAACGCAAGAGCAGAAGTCAGTGTAATCCTGTCGTCTGCAAGGGACGTCCGTCAAGAAAAGCGGAGCCAACCTTTAACAGTCGCCAATGGGCCCTCAAACGTGGCATAGGTCGTCGCACACTTTCTCTCAACATCGGCTCACAAAAATACACATGGGTATTCACCATCGCCGATGTCCGTCATACCATAGTCGAGGCAGACGTTCTTCGAGCACACATGCTACTGCGAGATGTGCAGGGAAGACGACTCCCAGACAACAACATATACGCATCCGTGTCGGTTACAACACCTGCACATGCCGCCCCTGCATAGCAACTGTTTCACAGACCAAGTACGAATTCTCGAATGTTTCTGTAAGTCGCCCAGCCCACTACTCTGACATTCTCCAAACCTACAGCTCACCACGGATTGACACACCACATCTCCACTACCGACCCCGCAGTGCTCAGCCGTGCACGTCGTCTATTATCACACAAACTTTCAATCGCAAAGACCGAGTTTGACAATAGGGGAGAACGGCGTAGTTCGCCGACCAAGCAGTCCCTGGTCATCACCCCTGCATATGGCCTCCAAATCCAACGGAGGTCATCCACCATGCAGAGATTACTACCGTCCCAATGCAATACCTGGGCGCTAGCTCATTTAACACATACGGGATTTGTCAGCCGAGCTAACCGGGTGGTCAGTTTTCTGGAAGTTTGACCTCATACTGGGATACCGCCAAATAGACCAATAAAAGCAATTGAATCTTTCCTCAGTGAAACGATTATTTATCGATATGTGGCTCCATTTGTGGTCTCAGAGATTTGAATTATTTCCCTTTAATACTGAAAGGAATCGAATTTATATCCAATATAAATAAATGCTATCAGTATAAGAGATGCTACAATGACTGGAGCGGATACATCGTAAAAGTATGAATTGTTACCAAATGATATCAAACAGAGTCGAACTTCAAACGTGGCCACAATAACTAGCAAAAAATCAGACACAAAGATATCAACAAAACCATAAGATAGGTGAGAGCAAATAAATCATTAATTTCATGAAAGCAGTTGTTTGCAATCAGGTATTTTTTAACATCTCACTTCTCATCATTTTTATTTGTTTTGTATTTTCAAGTTTTGTCTGTGCTTGATAAAATTAATATTTTAAAGCAATAAATTTTAGAATTGTGTTTATTATCTATATATTTATCTATAATGCTTAACCTGTAATTTTCGTACAAGTGGCTTTTATTTCTTTCTTTATTTATTGTGTTCACTGAAATACAGAAAAATAATGGAAGATATCAATAAAGATTTGGTAATGGAAGTAATGATCATACTTCTAAAACGTCCATTGTTTTATCTTTCCAATGCTACAAACTATTTTACGTAATTTCTTCTTTATATCAGCATTAAGACTAAGTTAGACTTACGTGCCATCAGATCGTGCCATTCTTTGAGGAAAATGTTAAAACACGAGGCAGCATTTTGAATGCTCACAAAAAATTAACTTCTCATTTTCTGTGTATGCCGAAATTCCATCCAAACGCCCTAGTAGTGTTATTAGAGGATTATATAGTAGAGATCTTAAAAACGGCGAAAGGACATAATCGCTTCAGTACCGGGCAAGGTGGTAATTAGTACTTATGGCTCTTTATATTCTGCGTTCAAATGCCATTATTATTGACTTTGTCTTTCATTCATTCAGGGCGCGATAAAATATGCATAATTTCACTACTGGGGACGATGTAATTGACGCCATTCCCTATCACCGAACTGCGGGCCTTGTACTAAAATTAGAGGGTTATATCAGAGGTCTGATGAATTTTGAATATATATGGTTATTTTCAGAATCCTTATTGAACAACGATAGCCTGATTTTACGATGTTGTCACAACAAAAAGATCAAGAAAGTACGTGGTATAGATAATACATATTGAGCATGCTAATGAATTTAATTGATTTTACATATACAGAAAGTAATGAATAAGCATCCAAGTGGAAGATGCATAACCAATCTATCCTTCTGGAAGTCCAGAACAGTTTGTAGAGAAAAGAATATTGTCTTAGTTTCTAAAGTAACAAAACGATAATTAAGTATCCTTCTTGGTATAATAAGTGAGTTGAATGATATATATATATATATATATATATATAACTATCAGGAGAACAAAGATTACTTCTCTACCGACATTTTGCAGTCATTATGAGAACTGTTTTTACCGAAGTGAAGATCAACTGAGTGTAGTAAATTTAAATAACTGGACTTTATCTACATTCATGGAGTTTAGCCTGGCTTGTTAAACGATAAGAGCAAGCACGGTACCCGCTGGGATTTTATATCTGTCTTAGCCATTATATATATTCATATACAGAGCGAGAAGGGGAGAGCGAGAAGGGGACAGCGAGAAGGGGAGAGCGAGAAGGGGAGAGCGAGAAGGGGAGAGACCATAGAGCGAAAGAGGAATGAAGCAAGTTTTCGCTCCGTAGTCTTAAAATCAATTTTGCAGTTTATGAGATTATATATTGGACAACAAGTAACATGATAATGTTATGCTATAACTATCATATTTAATGGGAATGCTTTAATATGCCTTGAGAGGTTGTAAGTATGCCTGTTTAAATTTTAGAGTGGAATACGAAGATGTGTACATTAAGCATTTAAGTGCCAATATGTTACAAGAATAAAGGTTATTTTGTTTTCTATATTTGTTCCTAGATTACAGCAGAAAACTACTTGCGTCATATTTAACGATACATAGGACCGACCGGTTATTTCTAAAATAGAGAGGATTTAATTGCTTTGGCATATAATGTTATTTGGTGGAAAATATGATGTGTCAGGGCACATGGCGATACTTATCTGGTGTAAGTGAGTGTTGTACTGCCCGTCATTGTCTGTTTTGCGTAAGGTGTACAATAAAAGGAAAGTCAAACAAAAGAACAGGCAGCGATATATTCCATATGTAAATATATGTGTGCATGTGTATATGTATATAAAGATATTTTTTCTCTCCTTTTTTTCTATCCTTTTTTCTTTCTGTACCCCTTTCTGTGGAAGAGTGTAGGCTCGAAACTTTAAAGACTTTTTTAATCCCCGAGCCTTATACTAATGCATCTATGTGTTTTCTACGCCACATGTCTTCATCTGTTGTTTTTTTTTGTGAATTCTCCCTATATATATATATAT
>NC_068986.1:100901159-100903048 GCF_001194135.2 Octopus bimaculoides | reverse complement strand
ATATATTTATATATATATTATTCTAATATTGTTCGATCTTTGTGGCAATCTCACTAGAAGTGGGGTCGTGTAAAACTTAAGTTTTCCTTCTCTAAGCTTAGATTCGAAAGCAAATTTAAGGATTCTCGGTCGTCTAAACCACTACGATGAAGGAGCGCAAAAAAAGGTTCTCTTTGTCCTGTCAAAATAATGATAAATCAATCTCTCTTTGTCCTACTACCTCAGCCATGTCAGGCGAAGTTTAAATGGACAGGAGCTGACCTATTTAGGCACAATCCCTGCTGCTGTATGCCTGTCCTTCTAGCTGCCACAGCGGTTATAATATACCGTGGTCAACAGAGAGACGGACAGAAAGGCATAGGACGCAGACAAGAAAGGCTTTGGCAGACAGACTAAAAGGTTCATGGCACAATGGCAGATAGAAAGGTTCATGGCAGACTACTTTCTCAGATGAACGACACACACACACACACACACACACACACATACATACACACACACCCACCCCTACCGACACAAAGAAAACATATTCAGTTCTGACATATCACCTCCACAGATCTGTCCTGTTTCTATTACTAGCAAGTCGTAGCAGTTGTCAACAATTACATGTAGTGAAGAATATTCTATACGAAAGACAAATGCAAGTACAGTAAATAAATTATTCTAACTATGAATCGACGTCATTTCTTTGTTTACTTCAAAGGCATCCACTTGCCTATCGCATTTCTTCACCTTAACACATATTGATAGACATTTAACCACGACATATATATATATGAGCATAATTTTAAATGCATCGGGAACAAAGAAAAGTATTTAGTTACTTTACGCGTGTTATTCCTGACATTTAACATTCTCTAAATACATTTGTGGATGGGTTTCCCCAAGTTATTAATTAGAAAATTATAACGCACAGGGTTGTTAGCATGTGCTACTTCTATTAAAAACAAGCAATAAGTCATTTAGGAATAAAATATGCGCTTTCCTAGGGTAAAGGAGTAACATTTCACCATGTCATGGCAAATGAAAAGCACGTATAATTTATGATTCAATCCATTAGATATTATTTGCACTGCACTATGTGTTCTAGAATATACTATTTAATGTCATATATATCAAAAATACAAAACAATGGCGAAGATAGATATTGAATTGATATATTAGTAAACTAAACGCATGGAAGATCAAATAGTTAAGAATTTCGTGATGGATTCGATTCAGTTATGGAGCATTTAGCACAAACACATTTACTATCAACTCCTGGGGAAACATTTATTATCAGTTAAACTGCGTAGATGTAAATTATGTAGAAACTGTCAGAGGACTGTGCATATAATTTGAAGGCCTAGTCTGGATATGTTTACGCCGCCCTGATTCAGCACTTGAGTATAACGATAGGTGCATATGTGTCTGTGAAATTCTCACTCGCCCTATGAGTACTTTGCTCTCGCGAAGGGAACATAGTCCTGCATATGTCACAAAATTGACATGGATATGAGACTTCAATATATAAGCAAAAATAAAATGAAAATGGTCAGGAATTAGTTGTTTCCTTTTAAAATGAGTAAGCATATCAGTTTTCAGTTACAGAAATACTGAGAATCTCGTGTGTTTCAATGAAATGTACTGAAATAAGAATTTAATGTTGTAGTATATTCAAATGATAAAACATTCTGGAAAGTAAATTATTTGCTACCGTTTGAAAAGTTGCACAATTCTTTCCAAACCAAGCACTCTATATCAATTATGTGAAACATTCTTGGAAGATCTAAGGGGAATTTATTACAGAGGAATACCATAAAGTAAAGTTTTATCATTGATACGGAGAATGCAATAAATACACGAATTTGTATCAAATATATATATATATATATATATATATATATATA
>NC_068986.1:100894030-100900564 GCF_001194135.2 Octopus bimaculoides | reverse complement strand
TATATATATATACTTATTATCCTGAATGTTCGAAACGCTGATGCAGTTAAATTAATATGGCAGCAGCATTACACCTGTTAACTATTATATAATAATGATACTTCTTATATGCGCTGGCACACAATTTATCATATCTATGCAGGTGCGAAGTTGCGCGTGTATATATATGTGTGGGAATGAGTGAGTGTGTGAGAGACAGAGAGAGAGAGAGAGAGAGAGAGAGCGCGAGAGAGAGAGAGAGAGAAAGAGTGAGTGACAGCAAGAGCGTTTGAGCATATTAGAAGAAGGTGGCAAAATATATATACGACCACTTGGCTGAATAATAAGATAATCCAAAACAAGAGGAAAATAAAACTAATTTACTCTTGTGGAAATGAATTCGCATTCTGTCGTTTGGACTACTGCTCCATATTAGAGTCATCAAACAGTATCAAACTGTGAGGATTTTTTGGGGATTTTTTTTTAGCATATTTTCACAGAAGTTTAGCGCAGCTGAAGTCAATCCGAGACTGTCATGCAAAGAAGATATCCCCAATGCAACAACAGACTAGAAAGACCAAAATAACTGAAAACGTTTTGCGGGGAGTGAAGACAAGTACGATATAGCATCTTATATACGTGATTGTGTATATGTCTGCGTTAGATTTTTTATGAATATGAGTGTGTGTTTGTGAATCTGTATTTGTGTATACAATGTCCGGACACATGTGGGACAAAGATCAGAACTCTTATGCACCGTCACGTACTGAAGGCTCCCTTCCCTCATCACATACATATTTACGCATATACATACACGACTATGTGTGTGCAATTATGAATGTGTGTATATATATATATATATATATATTGTCCTTTACATTTCCTACTGTGGCTGTGTAGTCCTATAATGGACTACACTGGTAGGTGACGCAGATGCAGCGAAGACTTTGGCTGGCTGGCTGGCTGGCTGGCTGGCTGGCTGGCTCGCTGGTTGTAATGTCAGTTTGTTGTCGTCTTTTCTTGTCTTTCCATTTCTTCTCTCTCCATCTGTCAATCCATTGTGTTCCCTCCGCTGGCAACTGGTTCCCACTTGCGAATATTGATGTCGTAGGCTGTCTTGTCCCTTTTGCAGAATATCCTTGTACTGTAAAAACGGTCTTCCCACAAACCTAGTGCTCCTAGAAAGCTATGCATAGAGTATGTCCTTGGGGATCCTGCCATCTTCCATAATACTAACATGCCCAAGCCATCTCATACGTTTTTGTGTGAAGAGAGCAAACATGGTTGGTATTCCTGCTTGCTTTAAGACATCTTTGTTGGGGACACGATCCTGTCATTTGAAGCCAAGTATTTTCCGGAGGCAGCGCAGATGAAAGATATTTAAGCGAGGCTCTTGGCGTGTGTATGGCGTCCAGGTTTCCCATGCCTGGTAAAAGTTCAGACTACAACAGCTGGAGGAGTTTACCTGTCTTGGCTCACCCTAGGCTCTACCGTAACCTAGAACCTACCCCTTGATGCCGAGCTCACCATACGCATTGGCAAGGCAGCTGCTGTGATGTCCCAAATCTGCAAATGGGCATAGGACAACAAGCTGACCAAGGCCACAAAAATGAATATATATATATACACACATATATATATATATATATATTTAAGATTTTAACATAATTATATATATATATATATATATATATATATATATTGTAAAACACGCATGCACGCACACACAGACACAGACACAGACACAGACACACACACACACACGCACACACACACATACATATATATATATATATATATATATATATATATATATATGTGTGTGTGTGTGTGTGTGTGTGTGTGTGTGTATGTATGTGTGTGTATATACAAAAGGGGGATGTGTTATTTTAAATTTCTGACCGAGATAGAAACAGTAGCGGTACAGAATCATAACATATATTTGCCAACTAAGTGTAGCGCCCTATGCAGGACTGTGCCACTGTTGTTAACAGCCCCAGGAAGATATCTCCAGCTGGCCAACAACAAACAATCTGTGTCAGATTACTACTTTTCTGAGATTATAAAGAACAGTAGCTCTGTCATGGTTAGGACGCCTCATTTAGTTGACAATTATATGTTACATTTGCGTGCCGCTACAGTTTATATCTCTCTCGGAGATTTAATATAACATATCACTCTCTTTTACGTGACCAGCGACAGTTAATCGCTCGAAATTTATCGAATAATGTGAGAGTGGAATGAGGTAGAATGTTAAAACATAGTGCGCATGCACAGTACAGTGCATGAGTATTCTGTACCAAGCGATTTTACTCTGTGTGCTTTAGGTTCGTTACTACGGCAACATCCCGGATACTTAATGATTTGAGCACATGTGTGCTTTGCTAGTCCATTGGTAGGTTGCGAATTGACACAGTGGAGTTGACTCTCTCAAATCGCCGGGAGTCATTGACAGGCAACGCACTCCAAATACAATTCAGGATCGATGGATATAAATTTTTCGCCATTTTTGTGGTTTATCAACATCACGTACCAAATAAGTAGCCTGTTATGACTATATGTAAGCGTCAAAACCATCTGCCGGTACGCCGCGATGATGCATACATAAGAATGAATTTAAAGTTGTGCATCTGTCGTTTCTGAATCAACCTGGAATTCAACGTAGGACATAATGCTACCGAATGATAATGCCAGTGTTAGGTTTGAAGCTTCAATACTGTTTTTACACATAGCTTGAGGAAATTCATCGTTCAAAGCTATGTTTAATACCTAAAGGAGATGATACACTGATATGCTCTATCAACTTTTTCATTTGTTTTTCAGTATCTTCATTCAACTTCAACTGTTATAAACATAAAGGAAAGATGTGGTGTGTTTAAGTTGTACAAATGAATATATATGAATGTACGTGTGCCTGCGTGTCACTGTGTTTATACGTGCGTTGCGATAAAACACAACACTACATATTTATGTTTTCATTCGTAGATTTATTCAAAGCAATAACACATTTCCTTTTATGTATCGTTAAAATTCCCAAATATAACTGAGATTATTTATTGCTTTTAGCAAAATCATTTATATTTCGCCGTTTTAATAACTGAACCTTGACTATGGTTAATTAATTTTTGCGGAAATAATAACATCACGGTATTTTTAATTTAATTTAATTTTATCTTATTCTATTTTCATCATCTTCCATAAATTAAACATAATTTACATTGTAATTAAGAAAAAAACATTCAGGTTATTTGTTTTATCTTCCAAGAAAAAAAATTAATTAATTCTAAAACGGTTTTACAATATTCAGTTTATCATTTCTCAGACTAACATCAAATATAAAGAAGATTCAATTGTGCTTTGTATTGAGAAAAACAGTGCTTCTAAATGTTCTTAGTGTAGCACTATGTGTGGCTACTTGTAAACAATGTTTCGTAATGTAAGCCGTGTATGTCAGGGAATACTAAGCAAACATGATCAATTAAGAAAGAGAGTGACAAATTTAAGAACGAACAGATTTTCTATCGAACCAGAAGCACTACTTCATAATATATGTGTTGATTTTTAGCTCTAAATCAACATTAATAGAATGAACCTGAGATCAAAGTCATTCCAGTCATAACCATCGCGTTTTGTGGGTGGTAGGAAAAACACTACAGCAATTCATGTGTGCAATATAGTTAGAAGTGATTTGAGAGATATTTGTTTACTAATTCTACCAGGCAAAGGGATAAGGAGTGGCGGTTCTAGGCTGGTGTCTACGAATAATATGTCTTCCTAGATGGATGAATTCTAAGATCTAGATGTGTTAACCTTTAAAATAAACGAAATCAAAACTAGTGCGGAATATTTTAATTCGTTGATCATATAGTTGAAGCATTTTATTAATATCCACTCCGTTGACAAGGAAACGTTGAGTAAACAAACCGACAGTAACATGAGTTAAGCAGAAAATATTGCAGCTAACAATAATACTTATGTTGCAGAGAACAAAAAGAATGAGCAATTATGTCTCTGTGAATAATGGAGTGTTATGGGGTACACAGTAAATAATTCAATAACGTAATGGCGAAAGAGGGTGGTATTAATTAACCAACGCTATTCGGCCAGTGGGGATTGGAAATAATCTTAAACAAGATTTAATAAAATAAAACAAAAAGCAAAGGGAAAATAATGTATTTTCTCCGCACTTTGACTATTTCGATAACATAGAATCACAGCACTTATTGGTTTATGTTAGAACAGATAATTAGACGGAAATCAAGAGATTGCAAAAGGCAGGGCGTCACGTACACAAATACACAGCTATCTTTAGTGCGCTGTAAAATCCAATTCATTTTCTTCACATAATAGAATTAGGATCCTTTAATTTATTGATTGTTTAGAAAGCAGCGCTAACAATGTCAAGCATCACAACTACAATACAGACGTACGTAGAAATACTTATTGTCATGATCATGGTTTAGGATTTCTTAGAACACAATGTTTAAAAGAAATATTTCTAAGTTCACACAGCCAATGATTATATTTTCACAGTTTACTCCAAGCATCCTTAATGAAATAATTCATTATGCAAGAAACCTGATCTCGGCTAGAAAGTTAATATCAATGATATCGGGAAAAGTTCTTAACTTAGTTCATCGTTCCCTTTAACACAATCTTGAGTTTCTTGCAATCTTATGTACACACTTAGCAAGAGAAATGAATAGAAATAAGGAGTAATATAAACTCAATCGTGAGGCCTTGTATTGTTCTGCAAACTATGGTTAATGTCCTTTTCTTTTTCTTTCCTAATCAGTTTCATTAAACATGTATAAAATTGTTAGCACTCCGTCGCTTCCGACGTCGAGGGTTCCACTTGGTCCGATTAACGGAACAGCCTGGTCGTGAAATCAACGTGCAAGTAGCTGAGCACTCCACAGACACGTGTACCATTATCGTAGTTTTCGGGGATATTCAGCGTGACACAGTGTGACAAGGATGAACCTTTCAATTGCAGGCACAACAGAAACAGGAAGTAAAGGTGAGAGAAAGTTGTGGTGAAAGAGTACAGCAGGGTTTGCCACCACCACCACCCTGACGGAGCCTCGTGGAGTATTAGGTGTTTTAGTTCAATAAACAATCACAACGCCCGATCTTGGAATCGAAACCGCGATCCGTTTCTTTTTTTTTTTTTTTTTTTTTGCATTGCCAAGTCGCGTTATTTTGGAAGGATTACCATTTAGTGATACATTCCAATGACTCCACTGTAGGTTCTGAGAGTGCAGTTAAGATATTTACTTTTCCAGAAATGCCATGTATTAATGTGGATTTTCGTAAATGTATAACATGCAGTAAAATGGTTTCAGTATGTATCTAAGTATGCATTTTTCTGTCTCTTTTCTCATGGCTCATCTACCTAGCGTTCATAATAAATTTTGTATCGTCTTGGCTCAACAGCCCTCACCGTTTGTTTTTACTGCCTTGTCCTCACTATCCTGTTCTTGTTAACACTTTCACCCCCACGCAAAAAATCCCAAATTTTATTTAATTTGCTTTGCGGGAAGGACAGTTTCAACGAAGTCACATATCGTCCTTGCTTTCGAAACGCGGAATAGATGGAACAGGGACAACTATCGAAGGGGTATACTCTTTATGTTGCATGTCTCGTTTCTCTGGGGTTTTTTCATTGTTCGATGGTTTCGTTTTTCATTGTGTTCAACATTAGTTGATGGCCTGTACTCATATATGCATGTATATATACATATATATGTAGGTATGTACATATATGTATGGATACATGTATATATGTATATATTATTTATATTATATTATATATATATATATATATATATATATATATGTGTGTGTGTGTGTGTGTGTGTGTGTGTGTGTGCGTGTGTGTGTGTGTGTGTATACGAATATGTATTTATCTGACAAGAAAGTGACAACAGTCTTGTGTGTACCTGTGTGTGTGCATGCGCGTGTGTGTGAGTTAGTTTGTAAGCATGGACATTTGAGAATACATATATAATACCCTAGCGAAAAAGCCATACTCCCTGCGCATTAGAGGGCTAATTGGGCATGAACCCTGAAGCTAAAAAGAGCTAAGTATCATGACTACAATACTTCAATAAAGACAATATGTCTAAGTAGCGTTGGATCAGAAGTGAACGGCGGATGAAAATTAATTATGTAACGCAATCATTATATTATTCCACTCCGCAATTGAAATCCAACTCTTCTGCAATTGGCTCAAAGCTCCTATCTCGACGAATATTTGACGAAGCGAATGTTATTTATCTCCCCTTCGTCTTTGACGTCATCTGACAAATAGCAACCAAAATGGTGTGAATGTGCCAAGATTTGCCTGTTAGAAATAGCAACCCAAATGCTTCTAAATTAGGTCCCGATGTTGGATATTCAAGACCTAAATGAAGGGCAGATATTCCCGAAATGATCCTGGTACTAAAAAGGCGTAACATTTCTATATAGAGCAAATGTAGACTGGGATGCAGGACACCGAAAGAGACACAGAAAATTTCGCTTTCATTCTTGATATATATATATATATATATA
>NC_068986.1:100882031-100893948 GCF_001194135.2 Octopus bimaculoides | reverse complement strand
GATGTTACTGTTGCTTTTAGCCCCAGGAGGACATCTCCTCCAGCTGGCTTATCGACACACGACTGTGTCCTGTTTGCCAAGGGAGTTATCCCTCTCACTACGACCAGCAGCACGAACGTATCCGGATTTCAGGGTTATTTCCCTTCTTCGGCGTTCGACAGCTGATGACCTTGGTGAGAGAGAAAAACCTGGCAAAATCTTATATCTTCTTTTCCAGTGACATTCTTCACTGATATTGAAAAGGTGAAAACAAGCAATGTTAATTCTGATAATATTATCAAGGAATTACGCAGATATCTCAATGATGCTATTTTCATTAGCAAAAGTGTTCTAGGAACGCTATTCAGAATTCGTACTCTTTATTTCACTCGTTAATGTATTCAGTAGTATATAGGGTAAAGAAAATACTTTACCAGAAAAAATATATTTGTTTCGATGTTTCGAGATGTGGATATAAAAAAACTTTCATCGAAGTGAAAACTTAATTTGGAAATTTAATGCCATAAAATTAGTTTAGACTTTGATTTATTTCGAACTGGGGTATTTCAAACCAAGCCACACTTACTATAATGAATTGGTATCAATAACACAACAGCATGCATGAATGAAACCCTAACGTCTCTACACCAGAATAGAGTACGAAAGAGAATCTTGTTTAAAGTACTATAACTTCAGAATTTCTGTAAAAAATTATACTTATTCAACCAACACTTTCAAGCAAACTCAAAAAAAAAAGCGTTTAACTGAATGTTATCCATTTATACCTGAATTTATGATATTGAAATGATAAATACTTTTGTTGGCGTAATTACTTCTGAGAAAATTGGCAAAGCAGTTCTTAATAATACATAAGAAAGACAGTATGGAAATTCAAACAGTGATACTTTTTAAAATGTTATTTCTTTACTGAGTTATGTTCAGCAGGGGAACAAGTTAAATTCAACAAACAACATCTGTTACAAGAAAAACTAACAAGCACTTACGCTTAGAACGAAATTGAATCAGTAGAAATCGTTCCAAGAGAAGAAATATACGTGTCTGTGATATTCGGAATTGTAAAGTATTACCTTTAATTACCTAACACCAGATACATCTTCGCCACTACTAAACATTCTTGTGTATGTTTAGCAAATTCATAACACTACCAGATGAAAGTAAGAGTCATTCAGAAACAAATTACATTAAATTGACTTGTTCGTGGAGCCAATATATTAATAACCTGAATCGTTACGCCACAGAACTTTAAAAAAACTAAACATTTTAAAATGTAAGTAATGCGAATTACACCTCGAAAAAGAAAAAGAAGGAAAATGAAGCGTTCTCCGGAATACGAAAATATGTGTCTTCTCTTTCCTACAGATAATACATAAAAAGAACCTTATCCAACAACTCAATTGACTTCACACAAAATCCAGTCTGAAAAGGTTCCCTAAAATTTGAATTAAGAAAATGGTGGGAAACCTTGTAAATATTTATATGAAGATACTTCCGACAATGACATCGAAATTGAGTGAGGTATTTTCATTGGCAGTTTTGAAACATTCGAACTGGCAAATGTCTGATGACTCGAGCTTATTTAATCGTTAGTAGAGTATTTAAGTAAAATAATCGATATTTTCCACTTTATTTTGAAGAACAGAATACCTCCTGCAATATTTATCAATGTTTGGAGTGAGATAGATTAACAGAAATGCTGAACACTGAACATATAAATGTGGTACACATTTGCGAACCTTTACATTGTCAGTAATTGTTCTAACTTTGGGAGTTTGCTTTCCATTCCTTCTTTTTTTTGGTTGATTATAATACAGATTACGTAATGAAGTAGATTTATATAAATATTGAATTATGAGAAGGAATCATGGCAACTAATAGATGGGGTACATTTTGAAATTCATATTTCTATAGCTAGAAAGTATCGGAACACGGAGACAAAAATATTATCAACAGACGTTACAGACGCGTTATCTGTTTTAAAATGGTGGATAAAGTAATGCTGATGAAGCTCCTCATCACATCACAGTCATTATCATCATCATGATGTGGTGGTGCAACCACCACCCCAGTATTATAAGCATTAACATCACCGTCACGGATATCCTCATAAATTTGAATAAATATTATGACGATGTGAAGTTTATGAAGAAAATGGAATTTTGCTAGAATATTCCCTATCGTATCACTCGATGAATCTTCAGCCATTGGTCGTAGGATATATATCTACAAGTGTGTGTGGGAAGTGTTGCGTGTGTATTTGTGCATGAGTGTCTGTGCATGTGTGTATGTGTGTGAAATCTCTCTAAGCAACACCGGTTATATATCGTAATATTGAGACAGCGGATAAGCAGTTTTATGATGTAACATTGGAGAGATCAACACGATAAAGTAAAAAAAAAGGAATATAATCTAGATTAATATGGAATTCAACATGTATTCGTATAATTAATACAGACCCCGAGATTATTGAGCCAAGGCTTATAGCAATTTAGCGATTTTATAATAAACGAAGGCTAAAACTCAGGACTACCTTAGCCGCCATTTTGTACATAAAATTGGACGTTTTCTTTTAGTTGTTGCATTCACATATTGTAGTCTGACTGCATTGATTTTCCATGAAAACCAATCATTTTTACAGCGTATTTCCCATGAAGCATATTATCCAATAGTTTACATCAAAAAATGGACACTTCCTATCTCACTCACTTTCTCTCTCTCCCTCTCTGTCTCTCTGTATGTAATAGATAGATACATATATACATGCATACATACATACATAACAACAAACAGACACAGACAGACAGATAGACATTGAGTGAAAGCGAGTGAGACAGACAATAGATACATATAGTAAGCCAGAGTGATACATACAATAATATTTAGAGATAACACAATTATTTAATGAATTTGCATTAAATATTTAAATGTTTATTCATTTATGTGCATATATAATTATATCTATTACGTATACAGATTTACTACCCTGCATATATCGGTGTCCAATAACAAAAATCCTAGAAACCTCTAATCAAAGGCACTCTGTTTAGCATACTCTTAAATGGAAGGTATATTATTCTTCTTTCATAACGAAGACATAATTTTCTACAAAATAGATTTTTTAATGTATCGCCGCATAACTAAAAAGCTATGAAAGATTGGGTATGTTCTACGCCTAGCGAAGTAGTTGGAGGGAAGAATGAGCAACAATTTTTGATATTGGCTTTTATGGCTAAGGCGATTTAGTATCGCTAAATATTTTTAACATTGCACGTTCATGGTTTCAATTACCTTTATTGAACAACATTCTCGCTTGACGCTCAAAGTTATAATACATACATATATACAAGATTTCGCAAGAATCTGGAATTAACTATTTCATTTCCCACCAACTCCAAAACTGAACACAACAGACCTTCTAAAATATACTGACGATCTTTCTTGGAAACATCATCTATGGGAATTTTTCCAAAAGGAACACGACGATGAAATATTGCTCATGTAAAACAAAATGATATTTAAGCCTCAAATGAACAGGATGCAAAATGCAAATTACAGTAATGCAAAATGTGTCGGTAAAACAAAACGATCTGAAACATTATTAAAAGCAAAGTACTAAAAGTAAAGTAGTGGAAAGACTTATAGAGTGACTCCACTTGATCGGCAAAATAACTATCTATCTATCTATCTATCTATTTATGACCAATATATCCACACACAACTAGAAACTAAAGCAGATATAGGCACAATGAATAAAATTGAAAAATTGATAGTTAAATTTCAACTATTTAACGAAAAAAGGATTTGAGTTACATCACAAATGTTGGGGTACATCTAGGACGTTTTCTGGACTACGACAAATTCATAAATTTAATGAAATCAAAAGTTACTTAAAAAACATGTATGCAACAAATCTGATCTAAAATTATGCCCAATTGCCGCAGTGCTAGAGTCTAGCAAATAAGAGGAAGAAATTGCTTGTTATAATTTTGAAACCGTGGTGTAAATTGGTCTATAGTTTCATAATGGGTGACAGGCACTTCTTAAACCACATTCTAGAGAAATTAGATAAAAAGACAATCATAGTTAATTTCGAGATAAACCAGCTTTTACACTAATATCTCACTTGGAATAAGATTAGGAACATTATAACTCTGGATAAAAAAGAATTAGCCGCACAGTATTTAAGAGTCATTAATGAAACTAATTTCGGTTTGAAGGATTATAATTAGAATAAGAATATAACTACTACCCGCAAATACAAAACTCACCAATGAGAAGGAAAATCTCACGAACGTTTGCAATACTAATATTGAGGTGCCTGGAAGAAACAAAAAAATATATGCTGTCTGAGGTTATATATAATCAAAATGTCATATCCGACGCCGAAAGAAACTGGGACAATTTTCCAAATAACTGCTTCATAATCTGGAACAAAATTAAGGGTGACCTTATGAGATCCCACAAACTAATCTGTAACAGTTATGAATTAATCAAGTTCACAATGGAAATAAATGGAAGGGAACTTACTTTTTTTGACATGGTGACACTGAAAGAAAAATGACAATTATAATCAATCTCATTTATAACGATAAAACTACACTAATATTTCAGATCTTGCCACTCATCCAACATACAAAAGAACACTTCATTCAATATTGCGTATATGCTCAATAGTTACAGACGCAAATACAGCAGAGAAACGACCGTAGTATTAAACATGATCGTACATAAATGAGAATACCACAAGCGAGTTATGCTATGACAAAAGCAAAACTAATCCAAATGTCTGGCCATAGAAGAAGCACTTACAATTTCATTAAATTACAAAATAAAAATATAAATATTCCGTTTTTAGTCACCCATAAACCTTGAAACCACATCTTGCATTCGGTTAAAGAACACACCAAATTCTACATCAATCATCGAATCAGTTGTGTTATTTGATATTTCAAACATCTTTTCTTTTATAGATTTTACATGTGTCATTATAGATTTTACATGGGTCATTTATACATTTTACATGTGTCATTTTACATGTGTCATTTTACATGTGTCATTATACTTATCCATAGGTAATACTCAAGTATTAATGCGGCTTTCATTTTCCTTTGCTGATTATGTTGAACGTCTTCTGTCTGAGTTTGTAATGACTACCACTTTGGTTGTAGATATGGATATAGATGGAGTTGCACTCATGTTGATATGGATGTATTATGTATTGGGACCGTTTCTTGCAAAGGAGACTGTGGTGATGAAAACAGTATTAATAGTACTCGCATAATTGTTGTAGGAGGTAATGATGATGTATCGTTCGTTAACGTATCAAGAAACTCTATCAAGTTTTTTTCCCCTTTCTGCCGCATGTTTCACTTATAAAGTCTCCCACGCCACATTCGATATATAAAAGTTTTGGACTGGTTTAAAATGAACGGCGGGACATGTCGTCATGAATTTGAGCAATTGTTCCCTTGTTCCTTTTTTTTTTTTTTTGAGTCTTCTGTTTCTACTGAAGTTGTGATTTTAGGTGATGAAGGATCCTTTTACGGCGATTATTATTTTGCTCTTTTTGTTGTTGTTGCTTCGAATGTCGGTGTTGGTTTTGCTGTTGCTAGGTGATTTCTTCTTTCTTGCCCTACTGTTATTTGTACTGTTATTACAAGTTACTATTATATGCTAGTGGATGTTATGGTTACTGCTGTCGGCGTTGTTTACGTTGTGTTAATAGCAGTCTTGCGTAGGCCATTGGGTCATTTTATAAGTGATGGGTGCTCGAATCCCCTCATCACCCCGACATTGAGAGAAAAATAGCTGAAAGTAGAAGCAAGAAAGAAAGAAAGAAAAGTAAACGGATATCAATTATGAATGGAAGGAAGCCATTTAACACATTTCAGATAACCCATTCGGATCAAGATGGAGAGTAGGTGGAATGCTTAGGATTGGTTGTAAAGACGAAATTGGAGTAGATATTGAACATCAGGGAAGATGATAGAGGGGAGGCATCACCGCCGTGAGATAAGATGCCTACCCCAGCGCTCCTTTTTGCCGGAGTGTGCAATAGATAGAGTGGTGAGAAAAAGACAACAGGGCAGAGAGAGTGAGGATATATATGTTCTTTTAACAATAGGTTCAGAATGGTAGCGGTCTGAGTGTTTCAGAGAGCTGGTTTCCATTTGACTGTATGAACGAATGATGTGAACGTTTTAGAAATTTAAGATTTAAGCAAAGACGGAATGAGAAGCCTTTTAAGTTAATCTGAATATGACGAAAAACTAACTCAATGCTTCAAATGGTCTGTGACTGTATCATTTCGGCTGAAGAAGTTTACGGTGGCATCAAGTAATGTACAGAAGTATTGAAGAAATGATAGAGAGAGAGAGGGAGAAAGACGGAGAAAGAGAGTGGTGACTATTATTATCATAATGAAGAAGAAGAATGAGTGGGAGAAGAAGGACAGTAAGAAATAAATTTCATAGAAAGCTTCTCACAATAATTACCCAAGATGTAAAGATACCAAAGATGTAAATGAGATTAAATTTATTGGAATAGCGTAAAATATTGGAATATCACTGTCTTGAATTCAAGAGAGCGAAAGAATTACCTGCGGTCACATTAATTCGCCTAAGGACAAAGTACAATCGTAAGCAAATCTATAAGGTCTTTCAAAGTGGTTGACGGGAGAAAAAGGATGAGTGAGTGTGGTGGGCTTGTCTTCATGTAACATGACGTCTGAAAACTCCGAGAATTTCACTGGAAATGCGTTCGAAATTTTCAGAGATGAAGAGTGTTTATTTTCCCCAATTTTCCTAACTGAATAAAGAAACCTCATGTCCGCAGACGGTCCCTGGGTATGGGGAGTTGAGGAATTCATTGTAAGCAGTGGGCGGTTTGTATATAACTGCTGGAATATTGACATAACTTTTATTATGGACAGACATCTACGCGACTTAGCAAACGTTTGCTGTCGCATTTTCATTGCTACGTTGGCACCAATATCATCATCGGTATAACATCTTTATACTTATGGACACTTCCAAATAGTTTATAAAAGAATTTATACAGGAAAAATGTCATTATCTACAATAATCTATATTATTATATATTACTGGACAAATTATACAGAATTAATTGTTTAAGTGGAAAGCGTTCGATGAATATAGATTAATGTTATTATATATAGCTTTTGTAAAACTTAAATTACAGAACGTCAGAAACACTAATTATCGTATGAGGGGAAAACAGTTGGAGTACTATTTCATTGAATGCATTTATTTTTTGAATTATCATAAATTACAATTTAGAGTTGGTATATGTTGGTGATGTACCGATTCAGGTCTTCAAATGTTAAGAACAAGTCAATACTTACTCAACACATATATAAATACATCTGTTTCTACAGAAATTGAAGGTTGTGTAAAATCTTCATTGTTTACTCGTCTACGACAAGTCAAAGCGCAAGTGGAAATTGTAGGACTCGATCGTAAACCGCACGGTACTAAACTCCTCTGTGGACAGCAATAATTTGAGAGAATAGCTACATCAATCAATTAATTATGATGTATGAAAAAATTAAATAATCTTGATCTATGAAATTAATACTGTTCATGTGAAAAACATAACTTTAATCTGCTTACTGACATAAATGATATTTTTCTGATGCTGATATTATTGATTTTTCAATTTGTTGGAATATACCAAATTCGATATTTGTTTCATTAATTCAACAACACTATATAAATTGTGCAGCCAGTGTAATGCGAAAATCAAAGTCAGTCTCAGGCGGAAGGTGAACCTAAAACTTAGGAGGAAACTAAATTTAATACACACTTGTTATTTTTAACCCCCGCTTCCACGGACAGAAATGCCTCCAGTATTAAATTACATTCAAGGTTCTTGTGTATTCAAATGAAAATGCTGATTCCTAAAAGTATTAAACTAGCTTTGAAATTAATATTGATAAACGTTTCCGTAGCTAAGATCAAGAAAACTAGGTTTAAACTGATATTTTATCTAAGGAAGTTATTAAGCTACGAGACTTGTTTCTCTCCCATGAGTGACTTCATATTACTATTTTCTGCAAACAAATGAAGACATGTCTAAGATTTATCGCAGCGAACCAGTAATTTTCAAACGATAAATACGGTTTTAGGTATCGATATCGCAAAGATATCCTCTGAGGAAAAACGATCAAAGAAAAGTATCTTCTAAAGCAGACAATTTCAAATTAGCACCGATGAAGTCCCTTGTTGTATATTATGATTTTGTCGAAGTAGATAGTATGTTCACTTACTAGACGAATGATTGAGAGTTGGTGACCTGAAACAAAGAGTATAATAAAGTATAGACAAAAATGGGCCGGGCGTCTAGTTTGTATTTCCTGCATGAGATCGTATTATATAATGTTTATTAATTGCAAAAGAAATATTTAGTCATTTAAATTTAGATATTAATATACAGGTTACTATCTTTTACATTTTCGTGAAAGTAAAACACCTACATCTGCATGCAGTTATATATGCATACACACATGCGTACATACGTATAAGCGTTTGCGGCTCTTAGTTCACACGTTTATTCATTTGTGCGTGTGTCTATGTGTGTGAAAATGATTACACTATTAGAAATGTAACTGATTTAGATTTTAATCTGCGGAGCGTCGTAACGATTTAACGTATCTATACGTATCTATATATGCTAAAGCAACGTATCTATATATGCTGAACCAACAATGCTTTATCACACACGTATATTTTTGACAGTATCTGTATTTTGCACTTTCATTTAGTATCGCATTTCTGTGTTCATATACCTGAGTAAAACATACTATAAAAATGATGATTTATTCAAAAACATGTATATAAAGATATCTGATAAAACCGAATATATACAAGTGATTTTTGTTTAGATTGGTGTAATAATGTTTCCTAATATAAATCTGGATTTATGGAATGATTAAAAAAATGACTTGCATACTAATTAGGGACTGCTTGATAATTTCTCACAAGTCAACTTCTAAGTCCATACATAAATTTACGATTGTAAATGACGTTAATGTTAAAAAGTAAACAAACATATCGTGGAAACATTAAATAATATATAAATCACTAATAAGTAGTGCTTTAAAAATAATTTGCAAATCACAAATTAATGAATATATAAAGAAAAGGAAATAAACTATTGAAAATAAAGTTTCATTTTAAACTAATGATTGTTTGCATGATTTAAATCGTCACCAACTGTGAGAGATTCAAAATACATTTATTTAACTGCGATAGATTCAAAATGAATTTATTAGACGTGAAAATTGTGCATACTTACCGAAACCTTCAAAAGTAATATAATATAATTTTCTTTAAAGAAGAAGGAATTTACATAGGAATTAATTCAACACGTTAATTTAATAGTGTTGCTAGAAATTAATAAATGAAAATAGTTTTCTGTTTTTTTTTTAAATGTGTACTTGTATAGCCATGTCTGGCAATAGCTTTTCGACAGCGAATAAATAATGTGTGGATTTTAATAATTCGTATGCATTTTAAATCTTTTTATTTTAAAGTTCGACTTCTTTTCTATGTATGCTTCTATGAACATACTTGATTATATAGACATTCACTGAAAAATAAAGAACAAGTTATAAAATTCAATTACATTGATAGAATTGAAGGAAATACCAACTAGAGGAAACGAGTGCAAATATAATGTTGAAAAAATTGTAAATAAAATAGTAATGATACAAAAATAATGCACAAATATAAATCTACGACGCAATATATTTACCTGTATAATTTAAAATTAATTGCATTTATTTTTTTTCCTCCATATTATGAAATATATGAAATCGGAATCAAACTTGCCTCACAAAAAGTAAAAAAGAAAATTAAACAATTCTATGAGCAATGAACTCTCAGCTATGGAATTCCAATAAAAAAAAATAGCAGGTAATTGTGTTCCATTCACAGCGTAAATCCTCGATAAACACAATTTACATTTAATCTAATCTAAGAAAAACACCATTTTGCCATTACAAAATGAAGTATACCGTTACTGAATGGGCGGAAAATTGTCTACGGAAATTAATTTCAGTACACAGTATCGCGCATGGTTTATATGTACTGCGTAGTTTATATGGTTTCTCACTTAATTTTATTTATATGTATCGTAGAAATTGCTTTTATTATTTATCTATCTATTAATCATTATTATTATTATTATTATCATTACTATTATTATTATTATTATTATTATTATTATTATTATTATTATTATTATTATTATTATTATTATTATTACTATTATTATTACTATTATCGTAGAAATTGCTTTTCATATTTTAATATTATTTATCCTTTTTTGTTTTACTTTTTCTTTCGTTTTGTTTTTGCAACTGTTCGGTCTATGTAACATTCCTTATATTTGGTTCCCCCACCCCACCCCGCTACCGCCGGAAAAAAATAGAAGAAACATTGAATTGAAGCTGCAAGCGAAAACTTATAAACAAAATCAATCGTATGAATAACCAAGCTCTTATTTCTTCTGAAATCCATAGAGAAATAAAGCATGCAAATAAATATCAATTCTATACTGCTTTAAACGTGTCAATTTATTAAATAATATAGTATATAAATAGAGAATTGTAAGGCAGAATGTTCTTAGTGCATTTCGTGCATTTGATGGTGCCAAATATACTTAATTATGAGCAAGTTGACTTAACTATAAGTCTGTTGTCGTTTAACCCGAAGTCAAAAGAAATAGAAAAGTCGAATGACGCAAATGCTTTCAAATTTTATCAATTTCCTTTCGAAAGAGTACTGAGAAACACATTACATATGCTTCTCTAAACATTTTACATGTAATGAAGTTTTGAGGAAAACCATCATTGTTTCTATCAGGTGTAACTAATTGGTCTCTGCACTGATTATAACTCTAATAGCAAATGCTTAGAAAATATACCGCATCATTCAGTCCTCCCAATAACACAACCTCCAACATAGATGCAGCAATAACATATCCCTGCTTGTTTCGCTTCTTTCATCTTTAATTAGTGTCATTATCTAGATTCTATGTATCCAGAAACAGAAAATCCAACGCTGCTCGAAGTTTTACAAACGCCGCACAAAAGAAATTATTTGAATAAAGCTCCAATATTTTCAGACTCCTTTAAGTTTCAAAACATCTATTTCATAGTGAAGTCTCCTATTATCCACCACACACATTCTAGCCTTAAAATACAAAAGTGAAAAGAAGATTCGGGTTTTATCTACATTGTTAAATTATAGTACTTTAACTTCAAGAGGACTTGCCAGACGATACTTGAGAAGAAACCGACATAAGCAATCATAAGATTCAAACTTACCCACCTCATTATAAAGCGCATATGTCAAACACAGACTTACTAACGCAAACGCACGGAAACGGATGCGCATATAGGGATACACATCATAAACGAACAGAATTGACTAACTATCTCTATCTCTCCCTCTCTCTGTCACCCCCATTCATTCTATCTGACACTCCTTTACTCTTTACCTTATCATATTTTTACAGAAATATATATTTCTCTCTCTATCACCCTCATCTCCGCATTCATAATATCTTGACTGATCACTAACTGGTACACATTCCCTGTCTTCATCTCTTTATTATCTTTCTCCTTGTTTTTATTTTTTCCTTTTTTTCTTTCTTTACTTTATTCCTCTCTTCCTTTTTTTCTTTTCTCTTTTCTTTATTCCTCTCTTCTTGTTTTCAGATTGACCTTACAAATACATTCCTTACTTTTAGGTCACTTTCAGTAAGACCCTTGATCCAATCGCATTGTATAAAACATTTATACTTCGAATGACCGATGTTAAATAATGTTGGAATTTACAATGACGAATTTTATTGGTCTTATTGATACCATTACCTCTGCTAACCTATATATATA
>NC_068986.1:100879655-100881831 GCF_001194135.2 Octopus bimaculoides | reverse complement strand
TATATATATATATATATATATCATCTTTTCTGAAGATGAAAGGAACTTGGCCTTCGTTGGGGTAGGTGATGTGAGGTGTTTCCCCTGCATGGATTGTGTCTATATCTCTGTCACAAAGTGATGAAGCCAACTCATTTCCTAGGTTGGGAAACTAGCTAGATCTGCTCAGGCAATGTCAGATTTTCCCGCGATGTGATCAGCCAGGTGCACGTTTGACCTGATGCCAGACAAAATGGCAACCACCGAGCAGAAACCATCGTTTTGCCAAGATCATTTTCCAGAATATTCTCACCTCTCTCACGCGTTATGCTAATATTGTTGGCTATTTGATTTATCGTCACTCGCATTTCATGCATCACCATGCGGTGAACATAATCAATATTTTCCTCGGCGGTGTCAGGTGCAGGACGTCCTCACATTAGGTCAGCTTCAACACCCTCCCTCCCCTTATCGTAGTGTTCATAAGCTGAATTGCCTTTCTCTAATGTAACAAACATGTCAGCATGAATTTCTTCGGGAGCTAAACCCTCTATCTGCAAATAATTGATAACACCATGATGCCAAATATTGTCCATTTTCGAATGAAGTCACAAGTACTTTCTGTTGAAGTCTCTTTTGAAGAGTCGGTTTTTAATTTACCTGGAAAGAAACAATACACTTGTCAATGAAAATTGAAATTTATGCATACAAAATGTCACACCTGTTTCCTGACTCCTTCCAACTTAACCGTTTAATTTTTCAACCCACCATGGTGATTGTGTGTGTACGTGCGTATGTGTGTGTGTAAGTATGCGAGTGCGCCCGCGTGTGTATGTGTGCTTGCACGTGTGTGTGTACGTAGTGTGCATGTGTGTGTGTGTTCACGTGCGTGTATGCGTCTGCATGCGTGTGCGCCTGCGCACCTGTATACGTGTGTGCGTGTGTATGTTTGTGCGTGTGCATCTGTGTGTGGGTGTGTGTTATTTATCTGTGTTATTTTCCATTATGTCTTGTGCTTATTTCGACAACAATTGTCATTGGATTTCGTTTAATTTTGTCCGTTCCATCATTGATTAAATGAATCCCTTTTGAATCCACAACGCATCAGAAATGAACAACTTATTATTGAAGTTGTTAATTTTGGATTAAAGACTATTTGCCAACGTAACATGGCAGTCGTGGTTTCGGACGAATGTTACTGAAATTTAGCCGCAGGAGACATCGTCTCCAGATGGTTATTTCCCTTCATTTCGGAAATCGCGATACACATATATTGTTTGAAGCTGAGTGGGGGTGCTAGATTCCCTTGTTCGAAAATATAATGACACAGATAGTGTCGTATAGCCACCTGTAGACGAAACTCCTGGGGCTAAATTACAGCAACATTCGTCCTAAATCAGGACTGCCATGCTGTGTTGGCAAATAAGCTTTGCTCCAAAGTACTGTTGCTGAATATCTCTCATTGTGGGATTTACAAATGGTAATTTATTAAAATCTGCTGAAAATATAGCTTTGGCATCAAGATCCAATATGGTCGCTAATATGTGAATGTGACATGCAAAATATATTATATAAGGACCCACTATCCAGCATCGTTTTGTTCTTTGTGTCGATATTATATTATATAGAAACTGGGCAGTAAAAAGACATAACATCAAAAGTTGATGATTCATCGATATCAATAACAGAATTAATCTAAAAATAGTTTCTAACACACTTTCTTCTTTATTATTTTTACCTTTTAATTTATTTACTTTTACAAAAACATCGCGATACTTCACGTAATTTTTATACATTTTACATCTAGTCCATATGGTTCTGAATATAAGCGTATATCATTGATAACGTGAATGGAAGTGTATATAGTCCCTTCCTTACTAAGTATATTGGATGACATTAAAGCAATTTACGACTGACTTAACATAAATTTTGATGGTATACCTGTTGAAATTGAAATTAAATTTGGTTTCTTTTGATCTTAGTATATTTCGTGCTAGGACTGTTCTAGATTTATTGCAAATACTTAATGTAGTCTTTTATATGAAACATCAAATGATATAAAAAAAAAAAAGAAATATGAAGCTCTTAGTGTAATGTCAATAGATATATTTCAACCTTTTTGGATTAATTTAAAATCCATGTTTTTGTACTTCAAATGCTTATACATCTAGTTATACACACATGCATGCATGCAAGC
>NC_068986.1:100876037-100879568 GCF_001194135.2 Octopus bimaculoides | reverse complement strand
ATATATATATCGGTCTATCTAAACATCTGTATCTTTCTCTCTCTCTCTGCACACGTAAACGCACAGACACATATAAGAATGTGAGTATGCGCGTGCGTATACACTATATAGAAAATAAGATGAAACAATATACATTTTATAGGCAAGTATGACGTCACATATTTTAGAAAAAAAGATGAAAATCTCTGTAAGTCACTTTATGATCGATAGTATGTATCGAGGTAAAGTTTACACATCAATGAGTTGTAAAGCTGCGGAACGCGAAAATTGAATATTATGTTACCTTTACTTATTCCAGATTAAAATTTGAAGTATTATAACGCAGGTTAGATCGTAACATTGCGGGTAAAAATGTTGTCCTACACTATAACTCATTGAATCATGAATAGGAAATATTATGTCCTAAACATAAGTATTTAGTAATAATAATTGTAAACCTCTTTAAACATGTCAATTTCTTTCTAGAAATTATGAATGCTTTTGCTATATAGGCGTCGGAGTGGCTGTGTCGTAAGAAGCTTACTTCTCAACTACATGGTTCCGGTTCTAATCCTACCGCGTCCCAACTTGGGTGAGTTTCTTCTATTATAGTCTCGGGCCGACCAAAGCCTCGGGAGTGGACTTGCTGCACAGAAAGTGAAAGGCGCTGAGCTGGCAGAAACGTTAGCACGCCAGGTGAAATGCTTATTGGTATTTCGTCTGCCGCTACGTTCTGAGTTCAAATTCCGAGGTCGACTTTGCCTTTCATGCTTTCGGAGTCGATTAAATAAGCACTAGTTACGCACTGTGGTCGATATAGTCCACTTAATCATTCTGTCTGTCCTTGGTTGTCCCCTCTATGTTTAGCCCCTTGAGGGTAGTAAAAACATAGGAAAGTGAAAGAAGACCGTCGTATATATGTATGTACGTGCACACACACATATATATCTGTATATATATGTGTGTATATATATATCCTAGTTTAATTACATCAAATACAACAGCGATGATGACACTATGAACAGCAAAATACTTGAATACACTAGAAAAAAGAACGAATGGGGAAATAAATATGCTATTCGTTTCTACTCTAGGAAATTTTTGGAGATGGGGCCAGTCGATTAGATCGACCCCACTACGCAACTGGTATTTAATTTTTCTACTCCGAAAGGATGAAGTGTAAAGTCGACCTCGGCGGAATTTGAACTCAGAACTTAAAAGCAGACGAAGTACCGCTAAGCATTTCGCCCGGTGTGCTAGTGTTTCTGCCATCTCACCACCTTTAAAAAAATGAAATGTAAAGTCGACCTCGGTGGAACTTGAACGGAGAATACAGCAGCAGATGAAATACTGCTAAGAGTTTCGCCTGGTCTGCTAACGCTTCTGCCAGCTCGCCGCCTTAAGAAATCTGCTATCCATCGCCACAACAACAGTAACCATTGCAGAAACAAGAAGAACAACCACAAAACGTACAACAAAAATATAACGAACAATAATACTAGCAACATTAACGATAGTAGAAGCAACGGCCAAAATGAACAGAAATTTGACCTGTACTTTCATGAATTGATTCACTTCTCCTTTCTCCAATTTAACTCACCCACTCCTATCCCAGATGTTGATGTTACCAAATTGCTCCAAATACTGCATCAAGTAATCTTCTCACAACGCCCCTGCTACTACCAATTTACTGTTGCCGCTTCGGCTACTCGTAGAACTGTCGCTACTACTACTACTAGTACTACTAGTACTACTACTACTACTACTACTACTACTACTACTACTACTAATAATAATAATAATAATAATAATA
This sequence comes from Octopus bimaculoides, assembly GCF_001194135.2. Classification (NCBI taxonomy): domain Eukaryota; kingdom Metazoa; phylum Mollusca; class Cephalopoda; order Octopoda; family Octopodidae; genus Octopus; species Octopus bimaculoides. The sequence continues at coordinate 100,877,776 of NC_068986.1, read as the reverse complement.
ATAATAATAATAATAATAATAAAGTCAAAGCTACCCCTACTACTACTTGATACTGCTGTATCAACACTACTATTTGTATGCACTACCATTGTTACAAATTCAGTTTATTATTTTTTTTTCCTGTTGGCTGGTGCAACATGCCACCTGGTGTCTCACCACTGTCTGCACCTACAGTGTATTTACTTGAGATCGATCTACTGGAAGCATTGGAGTTCTTCGTGATATTTCAACGCACTATTACATATACACCTTCATATAGTGCGAGAGCATAAACCTAAAATCCACTCTCTTTAACCATTTGGAACCATGAGGCGAACTGACCGACCTCTATACACATTTCTTTACTGGGAGGAAGAGAGAAGAGAAATTTATTGCAGTATACTGAGGGTGATCTTTCTGCCCTACTCTCAATAAGCTCTGCTGTTCCCAGCTTTATGTTCTTTTCTTCACAGGCTTTTTTCTATTCATCAACCATCTACTTGAGGCCACATTGAAAAGCGCTCACTCTTGTGCATCTGGTGCAACCTTTCCTTTCTTCTTAATCTTCTATAATTATGCATCATCCGCACACAATCCAGGCTTCTCATACCAAACCTGAACTTATTACTTTATTCACAAATTTAACGAAAAAGTAAAAGATGAGCCAATCGTATCAAACACCAGCTCAATGAGCCACTGAATATATGAACGTCACCATAGTTGCTTCGAATCCTGAGTTACACTATGGAAAAGGGGTTTTCCTGGTGGAAGCACAATCTCTGCGGGGTTGATATTAGACTGTAAAGACAGAACCTTTTCTTTTGTGTCAAAATATATCCCAGACCCCAACAACTGTCGATTATATACAAGTCACATTTTAGGTCTGCAATAGGGTACTGCTCCCATATTTGAGACAGTGTTGTTGTTGTGTACACTGATATCTTGCACCATTCTCAGAGCTGGGTCACACGGCTAATTGGCAATTCATCCGTAACAGACATTGTAATCGCTAGCTTTCACCTTACTAAATCTACGCTAAAGTAATCTTTCCCATAGAATTAGCTGGTCTGGTACTTATAGCACTTACGTACGCACTAAAAAATCGAGTCTTAATCTTTCAACAACTGCGGTGGTGCTACAAAATTGCTTACACAAACATCTATGCCAAATCTATCATCCTCAGAGCATCAGCCCTCTTGTATCCCCTTCTTGCATATATCATTATAGGTGGTTTCTTCTACAGATAGTTTCAATGGAGCATTAACAACATCAATCTCAGTAACCTCGGAGGATTTGCGAGGTTTGTATTTCTCCAAAAATATTCTCGATCATAAAAGAAAAAAAAAATCATTATGTTTAAATGATTAACACTTTCTTACCCATAGTGCCTTTGTCACTCATCTTACATACATGCACGCGCACACAGACACACATACACATACGCAACCATACCCAATCATAATCATAAGTACGAATACGCACACGCAGAAATAAATATATGGAGGTATGTATATATATATTTTTTCTACATACGTACACGTTTCTGCTAGTCATACATAAATATGATGGATAGATACATTAATAGGTAAATAAGCAAACTGCCACCTCTCTCCACGCAAACGCACATATGTAGAACACGCAAACTAACTAGATGGACAGAGCGGTAAATAAATTCAAACACATATATGAATGTCTGATTGTAAAAAGTGATGCACGTTATGATACGTGATATATATGTATATATATATGTATGTATATAT
>NC_068986.1:100874045-100875380 GCF_001194135.2 Octopus bimaculoides | reverse complement strand
TGTATTTTTGAATGAAGAAAGTTTCTTTATTTAATCTAATTTGTGTTGGTGTTCTAATAGCACATTGATAGAAAGGAAGGATTATAAATTGTGGTAGCATTTGTTTTGCGAATTTCTCAATATGCTCACTAAAGGGTATGATTCGGTATTCTGGGTATGCAATCTGCTGTCGATGCAGAGTGCATCTGCGTCTAAGCGATAATCCTGTGGACCCTATGTAGTGTTCGTTGCAGCCCGAGCATCTTATTACATAAATAAGGTTCTCACATTTATGTGAGGAAGTATAATGAAGATATACGTTTATGAATTATAAAAGGAATCAGAGAAATACACAGCCACTTCATATGCACATGCACATACACATCTGTGATAACTGGAAATAAGGCAAAACTTGTAAATCATAGTCAATAATTTCCCACTAATTTTGATTATATATTATACGAGAATGTATTGAGTAACTCTCCAGTTTGCCGTTAGACTAAATTTTGGTGTATGTGGGTACGTGTATGCATTTGCGTACGTGAGTGTAGTGTGCCGTTCCGTTAACATAGGATCAGTAAAAAATGTATTCCCTTCATGTACACTTCTATTAAAACAGAGCCACTAATATTGTTTTCGCCATTGTGACGCGTGATTAGGCAGATTTGTTCCAACGTGCCTTGAGTACCCAAGTAATCTTCATGATAGAGGCACGTGGTTTATTTGTGATTCTGCCTGTAACTTTGCTCTACTCAGTACGTGAACAATCTCCCTAAGAACTTGAATCAATTAAGTTGGTAATCTCATCTTTAAAGATTGGCCTTGTTAGTAAGTCTAAAATATAGTTTCGTTATTACTTATTAATTTATTTCACTGTGCAGCTCTCCACTTTCCCGACAATCAAATATATTGCTTAAAGCCAGAACGAAATATACGGTTTCAGCTACAAATATTAAAATTCTATATTTGTCAGTTGGATTCGTTTTATTTTATTACGATTTCATATAATTTAATTATCTCCCTGTAGTATCAAAAATATAGCCTGAAATAATTTAAAGACTTCATATAGGTGTCTGGTAGTGTTTTGTTTTACTATCGTATTCTCATATACAAGGCATTAGAGATGCATACCAATTCATTGGTAGTTGATATCTATTCCACTCGGTCAGATCTCAAATGACCTCGAATCTTTTTCTCCGTATCTGACCTCACGCTATCCTGCCACTTACCACCACATATATCCTTGCTACAGTCCTTCTCTTAGAATAAGCATAGTCTTTTTATTTCGCTTTTACACAGAACTACTATCTAGATAAGCCTAATGTTATATATATATATATATATATATATATATAT
>NC_068986.1:100867562-100873931 GCF_001194135.2 Octopus bimaculoides | reverse complement strand
TGTGTGTGTGTGTGTGTGTGTGTGTGTGTATATATATATATATATATATATGTATATATATATATATATATCCAGGTACTCATAAACAGAGATCTGCTAGTGATAACAAATTGACAATTACAATGTCCGCTATTAGCACACAAAACCTTTGCTAAATTCCTATGGCTGAATATTAAATAGATAAAAATATATCAAAGCGATTGCTTTTCAGTTTACCAATGATCCGACTCGTTACCTTATCAATTGGAAACGTTGCGGAAAATTTACTCGGAAACATGAAGTTTAACCCCTTGCATTATTAGAAAATTACTTCACTGAGGAATGATCGCTTCAACTCTAGTATCGTATCGTATCGCATCCGTGGCACTCGTGAGTACAAAAATATACAACATGACCATCGATACACTTGAACAGCTTGAATATGAAAGTATCAAGTATACGGGGCGGAGAGGAAAAAAATGGGTGAAGACGGGCTTTTCCGTTTACTTTGCTACAAATAATTTATAATAAATCCAACTTCGATAGATTATGCATTACTATTGGCAGATCTCTGCTTATGTTAACGACTAAATGGGAAACCTGTGTTGTAATGAGGAAAGAAAATAAGAAGTATGGAAGTCATCGATATGGATAATGTATGGAAGTCCTCGAGAATAAAATGCTTTGTTCTGCAGAAGGGAGCATACCGACAGAAATGTTAAGAAAATGAATGAGGAAACACCAATACTGAAATGATTTGATAAAAACCACAATTGCATAACTGTTTAAGTTACGTAACCAATCCAGCAGAAAATGACACCAGACTTTGAGGAGCCGTTCAAATTGCGAAATTCAGAGGTAGTTAAAGAGCCTAAAATTTAACATAGGCAACAGCAAATTAGCTAGGTAGGAATCATCCGCGTCTATTTTCACTGATATGTGCAGTATGGTTGAGCGAAATAATGCAACTTTCGAAATTGGTAACTAAGACTCGATATTTTGTTGCAAATTAGAGGTAACAGAAAAAGTTATAAAGGACTTTGCGGTTAAACACTTGTTTAGGCTCCGCAACGCAATTAAAACTTATTTAAATCAATATTATTGGTTAAAGTTTGCATTTCATAGATTATTAGTCATATCGAATACATATTCCTACATAGCAGAATGCAAAACAGTAAATATAGTATCCATAAGAGGTGGCATACCAAAGTTCAGTATGATTTACTTATGTCATGGATTTCCTCATTGACTATAATCAGAACGGGAATGTGAATTCTCCCCAGTGCCGCAGCAACGTTCGTTGCGTGTGGACGTGGTCGCATATATGTGAAGTGTTCTACTTTGTACGTTGAATTTAGGCCATTGTATTGAAATTAATGATGGTGCTAAATTTAGTGTTTCTACATTTAATAATGACTCATAAGCCAATAACGCGTCATATTACTGAAAACCCACCTTATTAACGATCTCGACAAAAAAGCTGCCGGCCTCGAGGATTTTTGGCCTGATTCATTACAGATTGGAGTGGTGTGAAACACTAAGCGTTGTGAACTTTAATCAGATTCAATCAGTAGACAGAATCGATCTCAGCACTGATCAAAAATACCTTATTGATATCAACTAGTCTATTTCAGAAGGGGCGTGCTAAAATGTGTTTTTATTTGAGCGAGAAAAAGAAAGAAAAATGTAGTTACGATCTTTCAATTAAACAATTTGTCATGATTGTAGCAGAAAAGTTAATTCTTCCTTGGCAAAATGCATTCATCCCTTGTGTTACGAATGAGTTAGTTAAATCGAAAATCTTAAACTTTTATCTAAAGTACCAAACATTACTAAAACCTGTGAAGGATAGGAAAATATGCTATCGTTTCAAACAAAGTCAAATGTGTTTAACAACAATGCAACAAAATATATATTTGACATTTCATTTGCAACTCCTTTAAAAAGTGCAGTTGTAGTAGAGACAAAATAAACATCAGAGTGAAAAGGATTTTATACAGGATCAACAGACAAATCGACAAATCATCACCGACGGAATAGATCAAGCAGTATCTAAACAGAACGTTCAGAGGTTGATTAGAGAAAATAAATCAGACGACTGTCGCCCTTCTACATCATCAAAGGATTCTGAACTGATAGCGTTTTCATCTGGAAATGGATCAGCTGCTGAAGATGAAGATGTTCCAATCCTATTTGCCATAAAACAAAAAAACGGGCCAGCAGAAATGTAAGTTCAAAATCACGAATAAAATTAATGAAATTCCCAGAACTAGCCTCTCCCTGTGACTGCACGAGCGTGTCAGATCGCGCTGCTGCTCTTCTCACAAATTCGTTGATCAGCGACTTAATTGAAAGTACATCTGGTGAATGTTCTTTCGCTGCAGACAAATCAAAGACAAGACATGAATGATCCAGAAAACGTAAATTACTGCAGTAGGAAGGTAGGCCACAAAAACCATAGTCTGCTATGTATTTTGATGGAAAGAGGGACATAACCCTCATCAGTTAACAAATGGGAAAATATTTCGTCAGAAAACAATTCAAGATAATACATTTCATTGATAGAAAACCTGAGACCCGCAATCATGGGCACTTAGATGTTAAAATCGGTTCTGCAAAACTCATGTCTGATGGTTTTTTGAACTATTTGGAAACCAATAAGAGTAACCACTCACATGGTAGCTGTAGTTAATATTGATTTAACAATGGATGCGTTATTCGTAGCAACACGATCTCCATCACATGGAAAATCACTTTAAGGAACAAGATTCCTTAAGTGGACGAAAATGAAAGAAACTAACACCTTAAATATCTTTAACCTTTGGACCGTGAATCGTAGGTTTTTCATGGTCCAAATGATTTGAACTTCGCTATACTTTAAAAGTTGATGAGAAAATGTCATTAAAATTATTGCTCCAGTTGTTTTAAATGATGTTTCTTGACACTAAGTTATTGATAAGAAGTGAAGTGTTATTGCCTGGCTCCGATAAGACAAGTTAGGCATAAGATTTTAATTCCTCATGTGCTCAGTTGAAAAAGAAATATAATTAGGGATTTTCAGGCTTAACGTTGGTAGCAACAGTAGAGATTGTAATTGTCTGCTCTGTAAAACTAACGTGTGTTTCATTAGCATTGCTGCCGTAAGCTGTTTTGAAGTTCAATCGACCTTATACTTCATTGGAATGAGTAACGAAAATAAATCATATAAGATGATTTTGTTATAAGAAAATTAAACTAATTCATTTTTTCGTTCAAAGAAAATGTTGTGGTTTCGAAAGGTTACTATAAAACCAAGAGTTAGCAATCTCAGTTATTGGTATCTAATAGTGTACGTTTTCTTTTTTGTTTCCTTGCCTGTAGAACATGTGACTTGGGTCCTACACATAACTTGGTTATAGATCAGAAATAGTGTGGTGGTGCAAAGAAATTGCCTTGTATAAAGTCAAAATTTCTTCTTTTTCCTCTAAACCGACGTTGGTATAGAAATCGCTAACATCACAAATATCTATTATATATACAAAACATGACGTTTTGTGTGAATGAATAGAAATGAAGAGTAATAATCACGGAAATAGTTTATATACTACAACACCACTTCACAGGTCATTTGGTCTTTCGAATTAAAGCAACAGCACCTTCACTATACATACGGTCCACTCATTGAGATGCTCAAGTTAATTATTCAACGATTTCGTTTCACAAAAGAGATTTTTTTTCTTTCTTTGAACTTGTAATGTTAGCTCATTATGCGTCTAAGGTGAAATCTTGCGTCTTAGTGTGATAAAGTATCGTAAATTGTCCATCAGCTGACATTTTACAGGCAGCTGTCGTAAACACCGAATATATTAACAATGGAAATCCATTTTGTTGTATGATAATTTCATTGATTATTCAAATTCAACTGAACATACATTTACATCAAATAAATGGTCTACCTAAAATATTACGTGGCGTAATATTCGTTTTGTTATTGATTTCAAAACTAGTAAAATTTTATGAAGATTAAATAGAGTCTTATGAGACGGAGAAAAAATGTATAAGATTATGGTTTAATTCAAATGATATACAATCATTCACAAGAATATCACATCTCTATTACTATCATTTTTGGTGGTCTAGCATTATCAGGCTTCTGTGCGTACATTCGCTCATAGTCACAAACAGACGTAACCATAGACACAAACAAAAATAACCATACAAACGCAGATAGATAGATAGATAGATAGATAGATAGATAGATAGATAGATAGATAGATGATCTATTTATGAATAGACGGATATTTGTTTCGTTTAATATTTTCATATGAATAGATATGAGTTATAAAAGAAAATTGAGGACTTGATGAAATAAAGACGGGTATATGATTTTTGTTTCTGTTAGAGTGCAGAGGAGCGTTTATGTGTGTGTATGAGGAGCGTATATGTGTGTGTATTTACACGTATGTCTTTGTCTTTATAGATGTGTGTAGAACATGTATGGTTGGGTGCTGCATGTTTGAACAATGGTGAAGATATCTTCACATGAAACTATTAATCGCTCTGTTAAACCCATAATAAATATAGTATATATCCAGCAATGCGATATTGAGCCCTAAATTTCACTGTTCGATGATAGTATATATATATATATATATATATATATATATATATATATGCGTGTGTGTGCGTGAGTGCGCATGTGTGTGCGTATGTGTGTGAGTGTGAGTGTGTGAGTGTGTGTTTGTGTGTTTGTGTGTGTGATTATTAATCTGTGTTCCAAGGTTGCTGATGTGAAACCGTGTGTTGGAACAGTTACTCTTGTATTTTGTGATAGTCACTTTCATTTTGGTCTTTTATTTACTGTTTTCTTTTTGCCAAATAAACATACGCATTATATATTCATTCTTCACGCGTTTACTACCCTTGTTATTTTAACTCACATCCATTGTCCAGTAATCTTTCGTAACACATCTATGACCTCTTCAGTGATACATTCCGTCCTCGTTCGTGCTTCTGCTCCGCTTAGTCTATTCTGTTGTTCACGCGAGAAATATATTTGGAAAAAATGAAAATAAGATTCTTGAAAAACGGAACGACACTGCGTACTTCTTTCTTTTTTTTTAAAAAAAAAGGAACTACAGGTTTTAGCCATTGTATAAAGACCTCGTTAGCCAGGATATAAAGCCATTGTATAAAGATGCTGAAATAGGTGGAAGGCAGACTCCATTAATTTAAATTCAATGAGACAATCATAATAGCAGAGCTGAAAGTTAACATTTGCAGCTAGTTAGCAGCAATAGCCTTTCAATGAATGTGGGAAGATGTAGGCCTGTAAGTTTTGCAACAAGGAAGCAGCAGCAGTTAGGTTTCACAGTTGCTTATGAATATCTTTCATCTAATTAGCAGTATATCTGATATTGTGTTATAGCAGTCGTTCGTGTTTTACCTAATAATATTCGACGTATGGCTCCAGTAGGTGTTGTTGCACTATTGGTAGTGGTGGCTATTGTCATATAGACTTGGTTGGCACTTGGTAATGAAGTATATTATATTATAAAGGCAATGGCTTTGAATACTTTTATCAAATAAAATTATAAACAAGAGAACCTAAATTTAGGCTGTTTCTTACCTGCCCATACGTCTACATTTTCACCGAGTACTATTTGCCCGTATTCCTATATATTAGTTTACGAGCTATGCAGGCTCTGTATGAAAGCAAATCTTTATTTCTTGTCTCTAATTCATTGTTCGACACGTACTCATCATGGTAATGGATACATTATATTGTCCAATGTAAAGTCGAATAATTATTTATTGTAAAGAGCTGTCCTGGTTTCAAACGCGTCAGTGATCCATATTTTAGATGAAAATATATATTAATGTTGTCTTCTGAATTATTTAACTCTTGGTGTGTAGTTGTTATTGAAAGTAGTTTGTCCTGTCATAGTATTCTTTCATTGAATTGGGTTGTCCTTTACTCATCATGGTGAAGCTTGTTTGAAGGAATTAATGTCTTAGTTAAAAATACACCTATTCTCATTGTACTTCACTTGATTAAATTCTCTAAACATATTCGTATTTTACATATCTATATAACTCCCATACTATCTAGCTATCGTTCCCACTCCTCTCTCTCTCTCTTTCTCTCTCTACACACACTCACATATATATATCGAAATTTTAATCCTTTTTTCTTATGCATATATATATGTGTGTGTGTGTGTGTGTGTTTGTGTGTGTGTGTATGTGTCGTGTGTGTGTGTGTGTGTGTCTATATATTTATTTATATCTCTATTATTTATCTATGTATCTGTCCATATATCTTTCTGTATATCAATCTATCTATCTATCTATATGTCTAACCATGTGTGTGTGTGTGTGTGTGTGTGTGTGTGTGTGTGTGTGTGTGTG
>NC_068986.1:100866564-100867552 GCF_001194135.2 Octopus bimaculoides | reverse complement strand
TGTGTGTGTGTGTGTGTGTGTGTGTGTGTGTGTGAGTGTGTATGTATGTGTATGTGCACCCTGTATGTCACACCTTGAAAATCTTTTCCTTTTAATTAACTAAATTTATATTTCTTTTCTCAGTGTGCTTTAATTAGATAGTTATAGAATAAATGATGTTCATTCGTAAACAAATGATGGTAGTAGTTTAGATACAGCATCTCTGTTAAAGTCTATTGTAAGGAGTTGTTTTCCTGATTGATTCGACCGATCATGTATATATATACAAGTTTCCAATAGATTTACTGCAATAATATAACGTATTGGAGTTAATCACTTCATATATATTCAGCTCTTACTTACGGTGGAGATATGTCTGGTATCTCATTCATACGCATGCGCACACACACGCGAACTTATATATACATGTTTCGATGTCTTATACTTCATTGGTTTATATGTATATTAATATGCATACATATATGTAACAATTTCTACCTCTTTTTTTCTCACTCGTTGCTCAGACGTGACCATCGTCCATCTTGCTTTTCCTCACGTGGCCATCTTTCTTTTCCTGTTAGATGGTCTCCGTTCTTTCTCTCTTCTATCTGTTTCTCATTTCAGAGAAAATATTTCTATCCGCGTTCAATATTTTCACGTCGTTCAGGTCTATCGACCCTCCACGTCTGTTTTCGTTCGGTTTCCTTGTCCGTCTCCACTGTCCTATTTGTGTTCCCAAATTTGACCCTCCATAACTCGAAAATTTCATTTTGGTATTTATGGGAGCAACTGTATTCGAAGACACATATTGTTGTTGATTACTCGAAATGGGGAATAGACAAGACAGGCAGCCGACAACTGATGAAGGATCGTTCTTCGTATTTTTTGTATTACTTGTCGTGTTTTCCATTTTTATCTCTTATCGTTTGCGTATTTAAGACATTTGTTTACGTATGTCGTGTTTTTACAGTTGGTAACGCTCTGTATATGTGCTTATATATATATATAT
>NC_068986.1:100863274-100865804 GCF_001194135.2 Octopus bimaculoides | reverse complement strand
ATATATATATATATATATATATATAAATGTATGTTAAGTGCCTTTCATTTTAATCAAGAGTTTTCCATACACAATGTTAAACTGGTATTTCCGGGTGCAATATATCGTGTTACCAAAATCGTACACCAATTTGGCGTTCCAAATGTATTGTTTTGTTCTCATCCACTCATAGCAAATAACTGGAAGACGGATTCACGTTTTTAATTCCATTCTGCTTTCTATAAGAACGTTTCTTTTTTCTATATATATTATTAAAAAGGTGTCTTGAATATAAATCAGATATTGAATAATGCAAGACACACACCAGGTGCTAGTTATGTGTGCTGTGGAAAACGGGATAATGAAACACTGTGACTATCTACTTGACAGCAGACGTAAGCAACCTATCTTTTGCACTAAAAGACTGTTATTTTTTGGCCAATATTATTGGCAGCCATTACTGTGGCTAGCGGAAATAGTTATAGAACAGTAGTCGTTCTCTCATCTGATTTATGAACACATTAAACGCATGCTAAATTTTCATACGTTTAGATATAATATTAATGCATATTATATACCAATAAATAAGTTATGTTTTTCTCAGTATCGCTCGCATTGTCATGTAATTCTATCAAACTATCAACACACACACACACACACACACACACATACACACACACACATACACACACACACACACGACTATGTATGTGTATGTGTCAGTATATGTATGTGAACATGCATTTGTGAGTAGGTATGTATGTAAATTCTTCACTGTGTGGTACATTGGGCTAGTGACTTCTACACATCTCGGGCCTATTAAAATTTCTTGAGTGGCTTCAGTGACTGAAATATAGAAGAAGCCCATCATTTATAGATAATAGAATATATACGTATACACGTGTGTGTATGTGTATGTATGCTTGTGTGTATGTGTGTCTATGAGTGTACGTGTGCGTATTTGCATATGTTTTGTTCTACACCACCGGTTAACAACTGAACTTGTTAAGTTTACATCACCATAGCTTAGAGGTTTGGCAAAAACCGACAGAATAAGTTCCCGCCTGTACAAAATTTAGTACCCGAGTCGATTAATTGGGCTAAACGTTTTCAAGACACTTCCCAACATGGCGGCAATTTTATGACTGCATCAAGTAAAAAAGAATATAAGGTGTTGTGTGTGTATAAATAGAAAAGATCGAAACACCAAGCAAGCTAACACATCACAAATGCTTTTGGAGATATTGCAGAGACGCATTAGAATGGGATAAATGCTGATCATTTGTATTTCTGTTGAAATGCAAATTACATACTATTCTTATGTAATACCGCATATTAAACATTCACTAAACTTGAGGCGTAATATTTTCTTAAATTTGTGGTTAAGCAGACATTTAATACGAGTAATATATATTAGTTGAGATGCCGAGTCAATTCCGTATACTTAAATCAACACAACTGTGGGCAAGAAGCCAAATAATATTTTCTTACATCCTTTCGTTGTTCTTTATTTATCAAAGACTCTTATATTGTAAAAGCATAACTTGTCATATCATCTATATGTGTATTGAGTCATAAATATTGCGGGTTTTTATACTTCTTTTATCTTTCAAAATTAAGATAATCAAAGTTATTTTCTACAATGCTGTTCCATCTATCCGGTAGACTTGCAAGGCCCCTCTTCCAAATTTCGCTTGTTCCTGACGAAAAATAAACCTCCAGTACTGTTCTGACGTCGTCTACAGAATTCATATTTTTTTCCATGAATATGTTTTTGAATTCTGTGGAATAAATGATAACAAAATGGGATAACGTCCCGCGACACAGGGAGGGTGAGGCATCGTTTCTCATTCAAACTGCTCCTGTCTTTCAGATATCATCCTTGCTGCATATGGTGCAGTATTATTCTAATGGAAGAACACCTTTCGACTTGAAACCAAAAATGGTAATTTTTCTCCCTGTGCTGACTTGAATGACTCGTTGAATTACCAAATCCAAGGTTCTCTGATAGTTCTTCAACAGTTACGATTGGATGTTGTCCCATAAAGGCTTTCAGGACGTCCTCACCGAGCTCTATAGATCTTCCAGACGAGTCTCGTCTTCTAGGCCGTAGTTTCGGGCTCGGAATTTCAGGAATTACCGCTGAAAGTGATTTACGCTAAATGCCCGATCCCATATAATGTATTAATATTCCTTGTACTTCCCTTTGCGCTGTTGCTTTATTGAACAGACAAAACAAAATATGCCGAATATCCTCCTGTGTCACTTCCGTTATAACTATGAAAATATAACTGTTAAAATTGAACTATACTCTTCAAAATTTGCACTGAGAATGAGTACTACCTACAATCACTGCCTGTTTATATAGCACGTTGATGCAGGTAGTCTAATATATCCCCATCTGATTTTTACTTCATGCAGTTAAAACCACCAAACTACTTATGTGATGACCCAACATATGTGTATATCTCTTATACGCTGTCAGTCACTTGTAATATATATACATGTATACGTATGTATTCATATATATATATATATATATATATATATA
>NC_068986.1:100859882-100862777 GCF_001194135.2 Octopus bimaculoides | reverse complement strand
ATACATATATATATATATATATATATATGTATGTATGTATGTATACACACATACACACACGCACGCACATATAACTCTCCTTTACTTCCCGGTATATGTCGATAGTTTGAACTAGGTTAAACTCTGGTCCATTTTTGATAATACCGAGCCATGTAGTAAGTATATGAAGAGCTTACTTTCAAAACCTTTATAAGTCCATATTTCGTTGATTTCATGATAAGCATTAACACATAATCTGCAAGCTGTTGTCTTCACACACGTGAAATTTTTGACAGTCAACCTGGGATAGATGCCATATAGGCGAATATTAGTCTTGCAATCAAATTCAGACATATTCATGTTATTGCTTCCTCAATTACTCAAAATTCATTCCGATGCAGAAATATGGTTTTGAAAGTAAGCTCTTCACCATACATCCATGCTATGTAGATATAGCTTCAAGCTTTCTCAATATTGCTACGTTTAGTTGTCAGCGCGAATCTGACAGCAATATTCGCACCCGTTCCATTCATAATCAGTTATACATACACATAGGTATGCACATATACACGCATATACACATTATTTTGTTTTCTTATGTGTTTCCGTCATTTGAATGCGGCCATGCTGGCGCTCCTCATTTAATCGAACAAATCGACACCAGGACTTATACTTTGTAAGCCTAGAACATATCGTATCGGTCACGTATACCGAACCACTAAGTTACGGAGACGTAATCACACATTTGCTGTCAAGCGATGGTGACGGAGACAAAGACAGGCGCACACAAATGTACACACGTATATACACCCGATGAGGTTCTTTCTGTTTCTGTCTACCAAATCGACACACAAGTCTTTGCTCGGCCCAAGCCTATAGTAGAAGACACTTGAGCGATGTGGCACGCAATGGGAGCGTACCCAGAACCATGTTGTTGGGAAGCAAGTGTGTTAACACACCGCTACGCTACGCCTATATGCCTATATATGTAAGATATACGGGTTGTGTAACAATGCACCATCAATATAAATTGGGAAAGTAGAATATTTACGCAAACGAAAGTTGAACAAAGTGAATTTCTTTTACCAGTAATTTGAATTTAAGACAACTTATCAAACATTCCTCATATCTATCAATTTGCGTACAAGATATAAGCATATAATTAATTTATATTGTTATAGAAAAATACACACATATCCTCAAAATTGTAACGAGAAAGTTATTCTCAACGCATATGAAATTAATATTCAGTAGATGAAAACACAAGCCTTTATACCGGCGGGTACACAAAGGCACACATACATATATACATATATACATACATACATACATACATATATACATACATACACACACACACACATATATATATACATATATATATATATATACATTTATTAATTAGGGTAGAAATTGATATTAATCAATTAAAACCAGTGGACTAGCATATTAAAAAAAATCCGAAGATTAAAATTATATTACATACAAAAATAAGAGGAATGACCAGCATACAGGAGTCCACTATTGCTGGTCATTCCTCTTATTTTTGTATGTAATACATATATATATATATATATATATATATATATTTACACGAAGTACATATACATAGATATATAATCGGATGCAATTATATATATAATTATATAATAGGATGCAATTATACTTAAGGACACAGGAGCAACCATGAATAGATGCTGAAAATAGATGTCAAATACATCCAACCATTGTAAATATTCACAACACATATATACATAGATTGAAAGCGGGAAAGCAGCTGAATTAAAAAGTCATAAACTAATTCAGATGGTTTTGGATTGATCAATTTCTGGATTAGTTTGATAGATTTTCCTACATCAGCAAAACATACTGAGCGAAATTAAAGAAAACATTTATAGAAAAGCATCGCAAAATGCGAGTACATTCAAATATTCACAAATATATACGCATCGAATTTCGTAGACAACTTCAAAACGTATGTAATTGGTCAGAATAGTAAAGATACGTATATATTTGTGAATGTTTCTATGTACTAGTATATTGCGTGTGCTTTTGTATGGGTATGTTTCTATATATATATTTATTTACTTTTATTTACTTCGCTCGGTATGTTTTGATGATGAAGGAAAACTAATCAAACAAATCCAGAAATTGAGCAATACAAGACTATTTAAATTCTCTTATGAACTCTTAATCAGTCTGCTTTCTCGCATTCAATCTCTGTATACGTGGAGTGAATATCTGCAATGGTTGGACGTATTTGGAGTCTATTTTCAGCATATCAGCATGGTAGATTCTGTGCCCTAAATTATAATTGTATATCATACAATTATCTTTCTCTCTCTCTCTTTCTCTCTCTCTTTCTCTCTCTCTCTCTCTATCTATCTATCCATCTATCTATCTATCTATCTGTCTATCTATCTATCTATCTATATGTACATCATCCGTGTAGCATCTCTCGTATTTCTTCCGTTGACTTTAATCCTCGATGTTCCTGCCACAAGGCTTTCAATTCCACACACGCCAGCTTAATTTAATTCGTCCCTAGTCGAAAGTCACTTGTTGTTAATGTCTATCTTGTTTTTTTTTTTGTATTTATAATTGTATACTATTTCTCCCTCTGTGTTCCCCTTTCATCCTTGTTGTCGTATATATTCGCTTGCTATCTTCCAAAGCATTTAGTGCTCTTGGCTTACATTTCCTTGGGGCCGGCAATATTAGAGTAGTCTCGAGATACACCGGCCGAAACTGCAAAGACGATCTGCTTCTCGACTGAAGATTGAAAGCACCGAATGTTCTTTTGCTGCCCTTTTTTGTATCACCTACTCTCCGATTGATTTGTTGTCGCCTATTACGTTCTTGTTCGATTTTTTGTTTTCATTATATATATGCATACACGCACACACACACACACAC
>NC_068986.1:100858637-100859778 GCF_001194135.2 Octopus bimaculoides | reverse complement strand
TACACACATAAGTTTGCATGTATTTTATCCGTATGTACCAGGTAAAAATAATAACTGCACAAAACCCAGAAAACACACACAGACGGCAAACAATTCGTCATTAGTTATAAATCGGACGGTCAAACGCAAATCCTCGACTTGAACGATAATATTTCTTTCTTTATTCCCCACAAGGGGCTAAAAACAGAGGGGGCAAAGAAGGGCAGACAAAGGGATTATGTCAATTACATTGACCTCAGGGCGTACCTGGTAATTATTTAATCCACCGCGAAAGGATGAAAGGCAAAGTCGACCTCGAGGTAATTTGAACTCAGAACGTAACGGCAGACGAAATACCGCTAAACATTTCGTTCGGCGTACTAACGCTTCTGCCAGCTCGCCGCCCTTTAACGATAATATTAATTCCATTCCGGCGACGCCAGCAACAACAGAAAATGCTGGGAAATTGTGCTAAAGCGTGGTGGGTGTGTATGTTTGCGTGTGTACATGTGTGTGTGTGAGTGAGATTGCATGTGTGTAACTGTGGGTATGTGTGTGTCTCTGCGTGTACAATATGTGCGTATCTTTGTACGTTGAGGTATGTTATTTAATGCATATGCATCATCAATACTTAAGTATATATTTCGGTCCAAATAATGAAATGAGAGAGAATATAGGATGAAATTCTTATGAATTGAAGTTGAAATGAAGCGCTTGAACACGAAAGGAAACATCAAACCGATTTGTGTTACAACACAATATTTCTATAATCAGTTCGATACAAACAACGTGAAATATCACTAGGTACCTATTTATTGTCAAAGATGCAACCCAAGTACAAATAAAAGTAATATATACATATGTATGTCTGCCTGCGCGCATGCTTGTGTATGGGTTTTGGAAGAAAAAGATACTCTTGCCTTGATTATGTAATAATGAAAGTCAATTATAATTTATTTCATGCATTCAGAAGGTACCCAGAAGTATGTTTGTTATGAGAATACTCAATGACGAATGCCATTTACCATTGTGTGCACCTATTCTCGTTTATATATGCTTCAGCGTACATACATACATACATAAATACACACACACACACACACGCACACACACACACACACACACACACACACATATATATATATATATATATATATATATA
>NC_068986.1:100856870-100858586 GCF_001194135.2 Octopus bimaculoides | reverse complement strand
AGATATATATATATATACATATATATAGATATATATTATATATATTTGTGTATATATATATGTGTTTATGTATGTATGTATGTATTTATGTATGTATGTATGCATGTATGTATATATGTATGTATATATGCACGCACCCTCGGTAGGCAAGAAAAGCTATTACCAAAAATACTTGCTGAAATGATTCATTATTGATGCCATCTGACGCCCTTATATGACTTTTAAGGCCAGCCAAACTTGTACACATCTTATAACATACTAGACAACTGTGCTGGCTGGCAGGAGAAACAAGTGCCACCATATGCGCTCTCTCAACATGTCTTTTCAGACCTCCAGCTGAGAGGCACACCCTTCCCCATAATTATCACAGATATCCTTTCCAGCTTCAGATTTATATAGTATCTCCATAGTTGCATCACACCAATCCGAGGAACCTCTTTACTATGCCAGACTATCTGAATCACATCTGTCAACATTGTACAGAGATGGTCACCCCCATATTTATATGTCTCTGCACCTAGTCCATCCATACCAAGGACGTTTCGATTGTTCAATTTCCTGATTACTGCTTTTATGACAGTCAGTTTTGGAACTTCTGCTATAAGATGTTGTATTGGTCTCGCAGGTATATTATCAAGAAAAGAGATGTCAACTTCTGTGCGTCTATTGAGCAACTCATCAAAATGTTGTTTCCATCTCCCAACAGTATATTTAGGATTTGTTAATAATTCTGTGCCATCCTTGCTCCGAAGCGACGCAACTTTTGATGAAACTCGTCCTCAAACTTATTTCAAGGGACAGTAAAAAATTGGAATTTTTAGCATTTGCAGCTTCTTGGATTTCATCACATCTATCACACCACACATTTTCCTGCATCCCCCGCAGCTTCCTCTGCACTGTTGCTTTTACTGCCCAGAAATATGTAGCCCCTCTCCTGTTCGCTGACATGCCAACATTTTGCAACATATTAAATACCCTTCGCTTCTCCTCTAAGACAAGACTAACTTCATCATTCTTTAAACCAATCTTGCTGCTTTTTTTTTTTTTTTTTTTTTTTTAACAAAACCAAGAATGTTTCTACAAACCTTGTATACTCTTTCTTTGAATTACTTCCAACATTCATCACGGGACAAATTATTTATGCCACTCATAAACTCACTGCATACTGACAGAATCTTAATTTTATTGACATCATCCGTATAGGTAGCATGTCGTTATTTGCCGTAACATAAGTCTTGATAACAAAATTCACCTTGACACGCAAAACCCTATGGTCGGTCCAGCACTCTGCACCACGCATTATTTGTACAATAGCAAAGTCCCTAGCAACTCGTTTCCTGGTGAGGATGTAATCTATAAGATATCATTTCTTAGAACCAGGGTGCATACATGTCGTCTTATACTTATTCTTTAGTTGAAACATTGTATTCATGACACTTGCGTCACTTTTTAACTCTTGTGGGTTCGCCACAAGAGTTAACAAGTGAAACAGAGACAGGCAGGAACATGAAAAATTGCCCTCTTATTTGAATACTATACAAATATGTCTTTAGAAAGACTGTTCTTTTAAATTTACCAAAATTTAATCTTTCAATAATTTTTCAAAACTTTATTATTCATATTTACTGTTGCAAAGATCTCAAAGATCGAAACTGGTACTGTAATGTTCTTTATAAAAGTATTTTAGCATTTTCTACTTTGTCTTTTTTCCATATA
>NC_068986.1:100853263-100856718 GCF_001194135.2 Octopus bimaculoides | reverse complement strand
ATATATATATATATATATATATATATAGTTACTAATTTGTAAATTATGTATATTTGTGTATGACTGAATTTTAACAATAGAAGTTTCATAAAATTGTGCAGACACAAAATCAACAATATTCCGATCTGCCCCGACCTGACTATACATCCACACATATCCCAGTCTAAATATAGTGAATCACAAGTTTCAATTTATAAGTTGGTAGTGTTTTTATTTAATCTCACGCGTGCTTAGTAATAATTCAAAGACTTTAAACACAGGTCAACGTTCAGTAGTTGTCGTGTTTAATAGCTACATATTTCGTGCCTGATAATATTGCTAAATCATAAACTAAAAAGAGAATATCAGTTTTCAATGTTTACATACAATATTTGTACAGAAAACCTTATAAAAATCTATTGATGAATTATTCAATAGAATATGAATGATTTTGATAAACGTTTTCATAAAATTATGGATCAAGGAATTATATCTTTGCTAATCTGCTTTCGTAAATGTAGCTGAATAAGTTTGCTTTAAGGTGAAATTGTTTTGCTGTTTGAGCCTTCAGAAATATGAATATAGATCGTGATACATCGATTATACTTCGAGTTGTAGGTTTACAGTGAATAAATTTAGTGTTTAATAAGTCCTATGTCAGAGAGGTCATAAAAACGTTTTCTTCATTGGTAAGACTGGAATTAATATATTATTGTTGCTATGAATATTTGAGTTGCTGCGGATTTTGTCACCGCTATTTTTTCTTGTTGTAGTTGGTGATATAACTGCAGATATGTAAAATTAGAATATATGAAATATTGAGTCGTGACGGCTTTGCAATATTTCAGGATATATTTAACTGCAATACTGTGCATGAAGTTACAGCAATGGAAAATATAATTGTTCATTATAGTGTTGTACAAAAGAGATGTAGTATTTCTTCATATCATGCAATACGAACGCCTGCTAATTCATTATTCTAAAAGTGTGCGCACAAACGCCCACAAACACACACAGATACACACATACACAGACACAGGTGCACTCAGGCGCATGCATACATACATGCGTACATACCTAAGCAATTAAAATTTTACAAATATATTTCATCGGAAGTTTAGATCTGATTATGAATATTTGAAGGTCAGTTATTGGGTAAGATGGCAATAAGCTTAGTGAAATACATTTATAAAAGTCATCTTTAAAGAATAAATATATATGAAATACCTGCCTATGACATGAGGAATACGATTTAAAATGTTTCCTATGTATCGTGGGTTGCTACATATATCCACAGATCTCTAAATCACACTCTATATTATAGAGTCTATACTATCCTCCTATGCATTCTATATCTTGTCTATATATGTTGTATTTAATGCTTATGCTCTACGCATTTAATATAGTTACGAAACATCAGGAAGCGCAAAAATCTACGATAAAATCCTACAGCTATCTTCTGTCAACACCTGTAAAATCTACACCAGCAAAAGTATCAATATAACGGCTCACCTTGCCGACATCCGTTGAAACAAACAATGGAGCTTCCCGCCAAATCAGTCAACAAACTGTACAGTGCCCAAAATTCGATGTCGTGTGCCTTATATTTGAAGAACAACCACACTCTTATTGCTGTAATATTCAACACATACGGGAAATTTATTTCTGTCTAACCTTCGGTAACCATCCATCATCGATACTGAACCTAAACGGAACCACGAGTAGACCAGAACTGCAATGACTTCATAAACGGAGACAGTGGGAGTCTTTTCAATGGGGCTATACAGTAATTGCATTTTAGCGGCAATGGTTATAACTCAAGTACTACACATATCTAAAATGCATCAATACAATACATTCCTTCTTACATGATCAGTTCTCAGAGAACGGAACCACAATTGCTCAATATGTTGAGTTTCAATATTAACGAGGATCTCTGCTTGCGAAACACATGTTGAATATAGTTAGAACTGAATCGAGAGGATTATTCTCCTCTTAGAATGAGATTTTTTTTTTGGCTCTTATAGCTGATCACATTCTACAAACGTCGAATAAGGTAAAAAATTGATGCCTTTTCCTACACCTGAGTTGGTACTGCTAATGTACTTAATAACATCTCGAATTGGCGGACGGACAATTGGCACTACAGTACTAACTCCAGCTACTATTTCTCATACGCGTTGTTTTATATCTCTGCTCCTACAATCTGGCTACCACCACCACTCTGACCTGCTCAAGCCATCCTCTTTTTAACATTTGCTACCATGGAGCGTCCAATCCATTTTTTACGTATTTCTGAATATTCCCATCCCATCTACCCCAAAATAGTTTCCGCTAGAATTTCCATCCCTGTCTATGTCTTTTATGCAGTTGTTTGTACACAACAGTTCGGCCAGAACATATCAGCATCACTTTCGCATGGCCTACAGAGGTTATGAGTTCTACCCACTTCCTCCAAACTAACCAAATAAAAAACCAAGAATAGAATCGCCTGGCCGAATTCAATATCAACAATGCTTTTCTAAAAACAAAAACCCCTTGGCATATATCTTATCAGACATAGCCAACTGACACAAAATTTTAGAACATCCAAGAGTATTCAAATTCAGTACCTTGACTGACAAATCTAAATGCTATATGATTCTTTATTCTGACTCACGAGATACCCTACAATTAACATCAATACACAAGGAATTATGGAAAATGCCACCAAACGACTTATGCGGCTACTTGATCACCTGTAATTGATACTCCGAATTAATGCATAACAGATTATTTTCTTAAACAAGGAATACATAATAATACAGCGCTATATAATATTCGATTGAAAAAAACAAAGCATGACAGCTATATATAGTAATACTAGTCAAAATGAAGTTACTTCATAGCAGACGACCTGCACTAAACATTATCGACCAAAAAAATCACTAAAATGATAGTGGTTATAGCAATAAAGCAATTGTTCTCTTAGTAATATCAGTTATATTTACATTTTATATGGAATCTGATGACTAATAGCGCGTTCGTTAAAAGTTGCCAAGAAACCAGTCAGGCGTTTTCTACTATTCTAATGTTGATGTTTGCAAGGATTGATAAAATCACCTCAGTCTACGTAACTACTACGCACTAGAAAGTGAAACGGGTGCAACAAATTTACTTATCGCTTTAGTCAGGGTGAAAATATATGAACGAATGACGTAGTATAGATCGTCGACACCATATTCAGCTTTACATCATTATACTAGACCTACTGGAGTTCATTGGAGAGAGGGGCTAAAGTTATAGGAGAGAGTCGATATTAATAACTGCTTCGATATTAACAACTGCTTCCATTACAAGATTTTGCCATGACGTTCGGATGATATTTGACAAAACCCGGATATTTTCCTCTTTGTAGTCAGTTGATGCATTGCAGTACATTACGAATCCTAGATGGTAACAGAGAAGAAAACAATGGGTTGACATATATATATATA
>NC_068986.1:100852346-100852997 GCF_001194135.2 Octopus bimaculoides | reverse complement strand
TATATATATAAAAACTAACTTACAAGTGTAATATTTGGAGATAATATAATGAATATTGCACAAGTGCACGAATTTGTTGCTGTCAAGCAATTGAGGTAGCTTTGGATATTCTGTGAATGTGTTCAAGATTTTGTCCATTATGTACTTGAATGAAACATATTTCAAGAACTCATGCGCAATGTATGTAGTGGATGGAAATTGGGAATGCTATATTAAGGCGTTCTTCTCGATAGTATTGTTCAAACAATAATTAGCGTTGTCAAGTGAAGAAAAAAAAGAATTCTTCAAAACTAAAGGAGACTGGTTTGATAAATTATGAAATGGATCAGCTTCTGACTGGCATACGGTAGAATATGAAGGATGAACCATGCGCAGAAGCATTCTTTGTCGTTCGGATATTGATATTACGAGACATATGACATCCAGATCGTCGAAGCCAGTGAATCAGTTTAGATGTTTATCTTTTATCTTTTACTTGTTTCAGTCATTTGATTGTGGCCATGCTGGAGCACCGCCTTTTAGTCGAGCAGATCGACCCCAGGACTTCTTCTATAAGTTCTATTGCCTAACCGATAAGTTACGGGGACGTAAAAACACGAGTATCGGTTGTCAAGCGATGTTGGGGAGACAAACACAGACACACAAACATAT
>NC_068986.1:100848006-100852336 GCF_001194135.2 Octopus bimaculoides | reverse complement strand
ATATATATAAGACGGGCTTCTTTCAGTTTCCGTCCACCACATTCACTCACAAGGATTTGGTCGGCCTGAGGCTATTGTAGAAGACAGTTGCTCAAGTTGCCACGCAGTGAGACTGAACCGCGAAGCATGTGGTTCGTAAGCAAGCTACTTACCACACACCCACTCCTGCGCCTATGTAGTAGACATTTTGATTTGTTTGTACTGGAATACAAGTGTGTGTATGTAAGTCTGCGTGAGACAGACAGTGAGCAAGTGAGTGAGTGTGTGCGTGTGTTTGTGTGTACGTGCGTGTGTGTGTGTGTGTGTGTGTGTTGTTGTGTGCACGCGAACTTGCGATTGGACTTGCCTTCGTGTGCGTGTATGCAGGCTTCCATACATATTCCGTGTAACAAATACTGTTTAACGAGCCCTGGCTGTAGTAGAAATCACCTTTCAAAATTCGAGCTATCCTGCAACAGTGATTTCAAGTCTATTTTGCTCACTGTACAGGATTATCTGCCCGAAGCATTTTTGTGGTCGTTTTTCTCTATAACATTCATATTTCATATGCTATAATATTGTACGGCAACTAAATCCAAGTAAACTTAAAACTGTTATATATGTTGATATAAGCGATTTTGGATTTAGTGTATTTAATTAGAGTATAGTTTCGTTTGTTAAAATGAACTTAAGAAGGCGGAGTGATGAAAGTGAGATTATATTGACAATAAATGCATACACGATGCTAGTGATTATAATGTTCAAAAGAGAGTTATGTTTAAGATTGTCGATTGAGATATAAATGATGACATCTTGATTACAACGTCAAGAGGAAGAAAACTTTTGATGTTTACAATGATGGATATTATGGCGACGATGATGAATGGCATGGAGATGATGGTGATTATATAGAAATGGAAAGGTAGGGGAGGAAATGACAACGTTGCGTCATTCTCGTTTCATATCGTTTTTCATCCAGGTCAATGGATGGCGATATTGTTCAAATATCGAAGAAAAATTCTTTGCTAACAGATTACATTAGCTAAACCATTATGTTTCATGTTCAAATGCCGTTAGAGGTCGATTCTCCTGTTTATAGTTGCTAAAATGAATTATATTTAAGTAATAGGTCAATTTCATCAAATATGACCCCACTCTAAGGATCTGGACGTATGCTAACGTTAGAAATCAATAATGAAGCAAAAGTTGATGACATTTTGATATGTCATAGAACCACACCGTTTTGTTTTAATCAAAAGTTTTAATTGCACACAGCAGATATGCAATGTCATGTATAACATATGCAAACAAAATATCGTTAGACAATGTTTGGTTGCGTAAGGGGCTGTAACGTCTACATACAAAGTGATTTGGAAAGATGAACGAATGTCGACAATGTTATGAAATCACATATAATACAATTTAACGAGTGCAGAACGAAAGTCAAATATCTTCAAGGATATAACATGAACGATATAATATAATACCTATTAAAATTACTTCTGTTCACTTTTCTTCTCTTCCTGTTGCTCAACTGCTTTCTTATACTTTTTCTTATTCCTTTCTTCTTTGAACGAACGGAATTGTTAGCAGGTTAGACATAATTTAAGTTTGCCCGTTATTACGATCTGTGTATAAATTCCGCCGAGGTCGCTTTGATCTCTCATCCTTTGTGCGTCAATCAAATAAGTACAGAAACACCTCACCATATCGCGGTTCGCCTTTCGTGTTTCACCTATCACGTTTTTTTTTGTTTTATTTTAGTAGGCTTACGTCGGTTCCTCTGTACTGTGTCGTTTTACATTTATAATGAAATAAATATATACAATTAAAGAAATAATATTTGAAAATATACAGTACAGTACTTACTCTACTTCGCAGATTTTCACCCATCGCAGAGAGTTTTGGAACTTGACACCCGCGAAAGTCGACAGATTAATGTACCAGTTAAGCACCCATGTTAATGTAGTCGACTTAACACCACCCCCGAAATTACTGGCATTATGCCGAAATTTGTACCCAGTATTATTATTGTTGTTGTTTTATCATCATCATCAGCAGCAGTAACACTACTAGTAGTAGTAGTGGTAGTAGTAGCAGCAGCAGCAGCAGTAGTATTAGTAGTAGCAGCCGCAGCAGTAGGAGTAGTAGTAGTAGTAGCGGCAGCAGCAGTTGGAGTAGTAGTAGTAGTAGCGGCAGCAGTAGCAGCAGCAGCAGCATCAGTAGTAGTAGTAGTAGTAGTAGTAGTAGTAGTAGTCGGTAGTTTTATTTTTAATACATGCTTCCTGTGCACCACCGAGTGCAGCTCTCTGTGCTTTGGGTTTGAACAATGGTTTCTATTGGGGATAATATGTTTCTTCAAAATTCTGTAGGTGAATTGTGTGTGGTGCCTAGCTGTGCTGCTTGCTGCCCGTTATTTGAAGTGTATCTCTTTAGATTTCCTATTGAACCAAAGCCAACATTGCAAATTACGATGCTTCGAAACAATGTGATCGAAGATAGAAAAAATAGGCAATGGTTGTATGTATATGGATATTTTAAGTGTTATTACTCTGTCATCAGCACCGCATACAACCATCAAATATTGACGCGTTGCTTAAATACCGACTACACGAAGCGGTGTATCACAATTCGAAAGACCAACTTACATATTAAAAACATTACTGGAAACTGGTAAGCAAGCATTAATTGCTAGTAAGGACGTAGCATTTTCTTTTGCAATCAAGCCATACTACCAACTCAAGTCCTGGTACTTTCCAGCTATTTGGTTTGTTTAATTACTATTTCCTGGAGTACTTCACAACACTCTCTTCCTACTCGTACTCTTCGCACTGCAATGGTCTCTATTTTTGCCGAATTCTTCCATGGATTGTTTTGGTTCTATTTCGGTCATATAATCGTCGGTGCTATTCCTACCAACGGGTTCTTTATGCTTTGCCGAGGATATTTTGTTTGATCTGATGTAGACGTTGTTTAGAGAGTTTGTATTTCTGTAACATTTTCGTCCCTTTTCTCTTTTTATAAAAAGTTTTTTGAATAATTTCAATAAGAATTGAAAGATTATTTCTTTCTGGTTTGGTGTTCTTGTTTTTCTAATCATAATTGTTCTGTCCTACATTAGATTGTGTGGTTTAGGTCTATCTCCATCTTTCTTAGTACTGTTACATATTTTATGACCATGATTTGTGATTTCGTAATGTATCTTTTAAATTCTAAATGCTCCAATTAAAATTTTTTATAACTTCTTCGTTTCGGAAATGTACCGCCTCAACTTAGCTAGTTTGTTGGGGTTCATTGATATATCCAGATCTGAGTTACTCTTAGTTCTGGCTGTATAAGATTAGCACTGTTTTATTTTAAATTGTAGGTAGACTGATCGCAGTCAAATTAGCGTGTAGAATACAGACACATTCCTCCGGTATTCACTTATATTTTCTTGGATTTTCTGTGCAAGACGAAAAGAGAAACTTCCAATCCTTTGTTTAGATCATCATATTTTTTTGGTTTTGCGTATGGAACACATCTGCTGTTTTCTCGTGCCAAAAAATTTATACTTGTATTATTATTATTATTATTATTGTTATTATTATTATTATTATTATTATTATTATTAGTAGTAGTAGTAGTAGTAGTAGTAGTAGTAGTAGTAGTAGCAGCAGCAGCATTGTTATTGTTAGTATTCTAAAATTATTGACATATTTTAAAATATTAACTTCACAAAGTTAAACAGACAACACGAAGAGCGCGGTGACATTGCAATGGATATATTATTGGTTGAAGAATATTTCGACACTCCGTGTGTCTTTTGCAGGTTAAAAAAAATATTAAATTAAATTAAATTCAAAGATAGGAAACGCTGAAACATACAAAATGAAACTGGAATGACTGTGTTGCTTTCCAAGTAACACTATGTCGTCAGTCTTTCACAGTAGGTTACAGAAGGAACGAAAGAGAGAAAAAGACCGAAAAAGAGAAAAGATTTGAAGGAAAAATAATTCAGTCAAGACGTTTAAGTATAAATATGATGGAATTCACCTGTCATTTTATTAATTCCTCCAGGCTCAGATCTGAACATCTCGCAAATATATCTAACCTCATGGGTTTTGAAGACTGAAAGTGCAGTGGTTTGAGGGTAAATTTTGAGAATGCGACTTTAACGCCCCCTTCAAATTTACACCAATTTGATGTGAAATGTTCTGCAATTCCGAGGAACCTTTGTTATTGTGCCTGACG
Organism: Octopus bimaculoides; assembly: GCF_001194135.2. Classification (NCBI taxonomy): domain Eukaryota; kingdom Metazoa; phylum Mollusca; class Cephalopoda; order Octopoda; family Octopodidae; genus Octopus; species Octopus bimaculoides. Next base: position 100,848,124 of record NC_068986.1, on the reverse strand, counting down.
TCATATCTATGTCCGCTAAATCTTTTTTTTTCCCAATAGTCCTGTTGTGCAACTAAAATAAATCATTTCGTGTTCCGTGCATTCCACTGCATACACCTAATGGGAACCATTACAGATC
>NC_068986.1:100842399-100847996 GCF_001194135.2 Octopus bimaculoides | reverse complement strand
TGCATACACCTAATGGGAATCATTACAGATCCCTCCTGTGTAAGTCATAACATTTCTGTAATAATCCTTGATGGAATCGGTATGACACATGTTATTGCACAACAAACAGGGCTTACCTCTCTTATGGGTCTTTTGGCGATGCAGCGTTCTGAAACTGTAATGGAGATTTTATTAGAGATACTAGTCAAAATACCTTTAATATTTGTATTACGTCTAAAGGCTGCAATAGACGGAACAGTAAATATTTGTCGGAAATGAAAATATTTTTCTGAAATATGTTGGTAATTGTCATGTAATTCTCTTTCAATGCCAGCGAAAATTCGGTTAATCACTGAAGGAATTCGGCCATAAGCTCTTTTCTGACTGCTAAAATTAGGCGTGAAAGTTTGATTATCACGACTAATTTTAGCTATGTCATTCGTAATTTCCTTTAATCGTGACTCACTATAACCGCGCTTTACAAAATGGCGCACAATAGTATTTGTGTGTTTCCAATAATCCCCAATGTCTGTGCGAATACATCTTATCCTCAAAAACTGGGACTTCATTATTGGTCTGATTGTATGATGTCGATGATCAGAGCGGTGGTGGAGATAAATATGCGATGACATGGGTTTGCAAATAATTCTGTGACTATTCGCTCTCCCGAAACCTTGATATCCGTGTCCAAAAATTAAACGTTAATTTAATTTTGGACTTAAACCCATAGTCATCCGCGATGCAATCACAGAAATATAAAAATTTGACTAAAATATCATGTGTTCCCTCTCAGACAAATATGAGTCGTCAATGAACCGTAACCAGAGTATAGGTTCATGACCATGCAGGGATTTTAATGTGTCTATCAATTGCGTTTCAAATTTTATCAGGAAGACGTTTGCAAAATTAACTGCCATACGGGTACACATGGCGCATCCCTTCGTCTGACAGAAAAAATATTTATCCAAACTTCATTGCGTTATGTTGTAACACAAATTTCGATAATTTACAGAGATACTATGAAAGAATGCCTTTCTTTCATATGCCAAACGCTGTCATGAATGCTTCCACCCCATCATCGTGATTGATGTTGGGGTATACGGGAGAAACATCCATTGTTACCAAAAATGAGTCTTCAATACTTCTTAGGTGTTTAGAAAATTTATTCAATTTGGAAACAAAATCAAAAGTATACCGAATGGAGGAACTTGATCCTTTAGCTACTGGGAGCAGAAAACCAATCCAACTATTCCGGAATTTTAGCAGTGCGACATTCATACCCACTACAAATTTGGCGCAATGGAGGGAATGTTTCGAAATTTTTATCTATATTTGGAAGACCGTAAAATACAGGCGTTTTACTAAACCTAATAGCTTAGATTCCGTGTCATCTATGACATTCTTTTCCTCCATTTCGAAAATCATCTTATCAAGTTAAGTTCCTCTCTGTATTTTGGGTATATAGGTAGTTCTTTGTAAGTTGGGTATATAGGTAGGATCTATAGGTAGTTCTTCATAAAAACCTTTGTCACTTATAATGTACAAGTCCATTTCCATAATTGCAATAGCACCTTCTTTATTGCAATTATAATAACAATAGAAGCATTATTAACTAGGTTACAGAGTGCGCTACGCTGGGAATCCGTAAGGTCAATCCAGCTCTTTTTCTTACATGTTTGAAGGCTTTCGTTAATTTCTGTCTGACAAGATTCGAGAAATTCCAACCGTGCTTGTAACCGTTTGTCCTGAACTTTGTCCGGATACCACTTTCGACTCGTTAAAATCCAATCAAACCTGATCCGATTATTATCATAATTTCTTTGAACAGGTCTTCTGACGCTCCATCAACAATTCTTTCAAAAAAATATTCCTGGACCTTGCCACATCGGACAAACTGATATATTCCTTATGGCGAAAGTTTTAACCTTTGGTCTAGCGTGTTTTCCAGCATTAATAGCATCACACATTTTAGTCTCTCTTTTTGGGGTTTTGATGGAAATCCTCACTTAAAAAATAGAATTTGTTAGGTGTCAAAATATACTGTTGATAATTCTGTGAGGGTTCATAATGTCTACTCGTCTTTGTCGGAGTAACCCATCTCTGGAGTGGTGCTGATAAATGGTATGTGACTTCTTCCGTTTTTTGTTAGCAGCTGAAACACTTTTTTTTTTTTTTGGAAAAGGAACAAATTTATTGTTTTCAAGACAAAATTGAAGATGGCCTCAAAGTTTTTGCTTGAGCAAGTAAACACTTTTCTGGAGAGTTTCCAATTATGAATTCAAATGCACCAGGGCAAAACGGCCAGAATCCTAGGCTCCAGCTTGGGGATTACTAATATATGATGCCGTCATTTTACACGGAAAGAAACGCAGTTCTTCCGGTGTAATTGTGAATGTTTCAGCGTTTCGTATCTTTGATTTTAATTTCATTTCATATTTTGTAATTGTAAAAGACACACCGATTATCGAAATATTGTTCAACCGATAAAATATCTATTGTAATCGCATTGCGCTTTACTTGTCAATTATTATTATCATTATTATTATTATTATTATTTGGCTATGATGGAAAGTGTCAGCAGTCACAGCCAGCGCACTAAGGTGAAACTTGGTTACTGGTCATGCTTGGAGCACCCTGCGGAGAATTTTTTTCTTGTTTACTCCACTTATGTCTTGTAGCATGACTAACAGTAGCTGAGGTTAGAGCCGGGCCAACCCTGCTGCAAAGAGGCACACCTGACTGCTGCCGAACCTTCACAATTGGTTCCAGCCCTGTTCCCACCGTTATTGTTATCTATTTTACCAAGCATTTTCGCTCACAAATGAGGTGCGTTCGTAGTTTGCTACTTTCGGTATTTTTAACGAGATACCATCTCTTTCAGGGTAGTCTGGCAAATCGGCAGGGCCGTTGCTCCCCTGGTTTTGAACTCAGAGTTTTCCTTCTCCTAGACGTTTTGCCATCCAGTGATAATAAGTACAGTCAAAGTGGATCACTGGTTATTTGAAGGCGCCAGATACTTGCCATATCCCAATCTTCTGTTGGTTTCGCGAAGTAGTCGTCCTTGACTTTTAGAGGATAGTTCAGGCACGGACCCTTGTAGCATTTTGTAAGTGATGGGCGCTCAACACCCCTCAGTATTATTATTATTATCATTATTATTATTATTGTTATTATTATTATTCTTCTTCTTCTTCTTATTATTATTATTATTATTATATCATCACCATCACCATCATTAGTAGGCATAAATTTTCAGTCTGTATTTGAAGCAAATATTTTATAACGGTATTAGTATAGCGTTTTTGCAAAAATACTCGCATGCAGATTGCTTTTAATAGAGTGGAGTTACTTCTTACATGAACTAACAAGATGAAAAAGTCATCTTTCTGTAATATAGCTGGATTATTTTGTTTTGTTTCCCTCTCAAGTCGGTTGCGTAAACATGGCCATTATTATTTCACGCAACGACGCTCTTAATTAAATATATTAATACACACTACATATTTTCTAAAAGCATGCAGTAATTTTTGATGCTGTTTAATATCATGGACGCTTTCGATGATTTGAAGCAGTCTCTATCTTTCTTTGATTGAGCAAATGTGTTAGACATATTTCAGCGTTAAGACGTTTTTGAAGAATTAGTGATTGAGTCATTTGGAGCAAATAAGGGTTACACCAGTACATCGGTTATTAAAATTCCCACAGTTTGCTTTCCAATCATCAATTTGGAAAAGACCAGTCAATCTCGATTGAAACTTCAAACTTATAAACACATTTGTTGATGAACTATTAAATACAGTCTTTTTACATTTCCTGAAACTCAGTATTAGTACACTGGCGTTTTTCTTTTAGTTATAGCGTATCCTATGGAAATACATAACGATTATTAACAAGACTAATTTCAAAAGGAATTGTTGCAGGATAATAAGATACATCCTCACGTCGATGACGTTACAGTGGGTGAGAATAATTTTCATTTAATATTTGGCTATCAGACTCTCTTGCTAAATGGAAAGCCCATCATTGTTGGTACGAAAAGCATTCATCATAGGACAATAATATGGGCCATGCATTCCCTGAAGCATTAATCTCTCGAAGCGTGCCTGATTGTTATATCTTCCAAAAACATTGCTTCAAATTACAAACGGTCGTTTACCTCGTTCTCTAAGGTTTTCTGCAAAGTCCTTGGTATTATGCAATCTCGTTTTCTGCGGGTTTTAACTAACTGAATTACAATTGATGGCGAGCTTTGAGACCCGGATATCTTTCTTTAACAGTGCAGTAAACAATTTGTTATACGAATCAGAGTGGAGGATCAAATATTTATGTTAACATATGTTTCTATATTTCAAAGGCCTGACCATACACCGAAAGCAAGTCATCTACCATCCACCTTATACACGTCTAACCCTGGAAGGAACTGAAGGAACGTATAGAGCTGACTATGTCTATTTATCTTCTAATGTGAAAATGTGAATGCACAGAATTTTAAAAAAAAAAAATCTATTTTGTTTGTTCTCGAATTTGTTTAGAAATGTTTGAGGAATTGAATGCTGAACTTAATTAAATTTCTGCAACCTTACCCATGATTAATGCTTCCATGGTTCATGTGTCAGTAACTCTTTCAAATATCATTTATCACATAATCAACTATAGGCTCAGTGATTACTTTTTTCGAAACACAATCTGCAGTAATGAATTTTCTGAGCAGAAATTGTTCTTAACGTGCGTAATATATTTTGTAACATGTATTTTTCAGATAATAATATACCCTCAGTGGTAAACGACTTCGTATTGTAATGTGTAGAAAATCATCTCCTTAACCATTGCTCTATGGTCGCGTCTATTGCTTTCAGATACATCTGCTGAAATATTATTCTCTTTTCCGATGCTTCGTCCCTTATTGGCTGAAGTACCACATTCGGAGCACAGGTGTTACATCGTTATGCTTACATATTCGAGAGTTTGGTTTTCAACCATAGATAAGTCCGTCCCCTTTTTTATCGATTCCTGTAGTATTTGACAGTTCTGCTTTTACTTTCCACCCTAATTATTGAGCTTTTGACAATTTCGATGTATTTCAGACACAGACAAATTTGCTTAATTGCTTATATTGTAAGTTAACACATTCATCTATCCGTCATTTGCACAATTTACCACTCAGACAAACACTGATTAAAAGGCACTAGTACATTTTCCAACGTTCTCCATGTGTTCCAACTTATATGACATCTCTGTACACAAGGAAAATAATATACTGCAATACCAATGATTATAAACATCCTGATACAGGAACATATTACACTTTATGAGAGGTAAATATAAACATTGAAACAAAATAGAATAGGAATTTATATATTACATTTCCTTGTCGATTATATTGTGCAACTGATATAACCAGCAGCTTCAAATATTCTAAATTGGTAGATCTAGGTAACCAATTATTAGGTGTACATACCTCAATTCAGAGTGTATCAATATTTACAGAGATTTTGAGCAGCTGCTAACGTTTGGTAAATATGTAGTTTGCAGTCATACACGCGCGGATGTGTTTTTTATAAGCATGTACACACACATAAATATATGTATATATGTATATATCCATGTATATATATATA
>NC_068986.1:100841311-100842197 GCF_001194135.2 Octopus bimaculoides | reverse complement strand
ATATATATATATATATATATATATATATATATATATACATATATATGCACACACACGCACATACACACACACACACACGTATGTACATTTTTTTATGTATGTTTATTTCTGATTTATATTCCATTAGTGAAACACTTTTTATGCTCTTTTTCGATTAACGTATATATTCTCTACACTGCTGTCTCCGTTTATTTTCCCTATTTACACCAATGCTAATATGGCCCATATTATTGGTGTATATAGAGTGTACAGGTCATAGAATTTATTTCATTAAAAGTTGAAATGTACTTTTAATGTATATCTGTAAACGAACTAACACATCGTAAACAATATCTATTTAGTCACGAAAACACCTACATTTCTGTATACTGAGCGTAGACGTGTGGAGTCATAGCATGGCTCTATGGAGCCGCACTGCGGATGTATTAGAGGCGCAGCTTTGCTGTATGGAGGCGCACTGTGGTTGTATAGTGACGCATCGTGGCTGTGTGGAGGCGCAACCCTGTCTTTGTGGTAATAAGCTTGTTTCGCAACCCCTTGTGTAGGTGTCTTCTACTATAGCCTCGGTTCGACTAAAGCTAGGTGACTGGATTCGGTAGACGGAAAGTGAAAGGAAGATTGAGAGAAAGTTGTGGGGAAGGATCACAGCAGGTTTCGCCACCTACTTCCTGCCTGAGCCCCGTGGACCTTTATGTGTTTTGGCTCAATATACACACACAACACCTACTCTAGGAACCAAAACCGCGATCTTATGACCACGAGTCTGCTGCCCTAACGACTGGACCATTGCGCTTCCACACAGACACACACACACACACACATATATATATGTACATACATACACACATACATATATACATATATATACATATATATGTATATATAT
>NC_068986.1:100836019-100840863 GCF_001194135.2 Octopus bimaculoides | reverse complement strand
GTGTGTGTGTGTGTGTGTGTGTATGTATATATATATATATATATATATATATATATATTTTTTTTACATCTTCACTTATGTGTTGCATACCATGGTTTACTGCAACCAAAGTGAGAATCACTCTCGATAAGAGATTCCATGGCGTAATGAGACATGTTTCGGTTTGGGATGTGAGCCTTTTGAGCATATACTGGAAGATGCACCTATGGTAGTCACATCATTGAACGATATTACAGAGTCCCAACAAGAAATAGAAACCCACTCTTTGCTGCTCATATGCAATATTGTATGCAATTGATAACTTAGCTCCAAATCGAGTTGCATCAGTATGTATGTAAGCATGTATTTCTAAATGTATATACGAGATGATGCACAATCTTCAGAACGCGTATTCATTTTAATGAATATGCTCACCATTCAGCTTGTTTCAAATTTAACATAATGAAACTTTAGAAGATACCTAATGTGTCTAGCAACTTTATGGCCATTATCGTATTTCTGTTAATGATTTGAGATTTAACATGAACCTGGCACAAATTAGAGCTCCATTCTATTACTGATAGAATTGATTCGCGTTTTAAATAAGTTTAGTTTGAGCAAAATTGAGCGAGTGTTGTAAATAGGGTTAGAGAGTTTGATCGATGAAGAGAAAGATAGATATAGAGTGTCTGAGAGTTTTAGACTACGTTTAATGACTGTTGAAGAAATCTAATTTTATCTATGCGCAGATTTCGATTTACCATGCAATGCAACATCTCGCCTACTGCAATGTGCATGTGATAAACAATTCACACTACTTTGCCTACTTCAATGTATTTAGTGAACTGACCTCATCAAGAATGATTATTCACTAAATTTTATTGTGCAGTAAATGTTCGAGTAACGTTCTCAAAAATGCGATGTCAATGCTGTAGCAATAAATATCTCCTTCTCACATATGTGAGAATCAATATTGTAATACTATTTCTCTTTAATACTACACAAACGATTCCTGAATACTTCTATCTCTTTCCTCTATATTGCAATAGGGAGATTGTTGTTGTAAAAGCTGGTTGAATGACACTAGCAAACGTATTCCATTCCATTAGATACGTGCGAATTTGATGTTAGATGCATTACGCTTCTCTCTGCATCAAGCAATTATTTCCAAAATATGAATTTGTTTCGGATTGCTGTTTGTTGTGATAGTTACAATACATGTTTCTTGCAGCATGAACAAGGTGAAAGGTAAATAGACATCAGTTGATACAAGTAACTAATATATTAAAAAAAATATTACAATGGCATCATTTTGTTTGAAGTTCACTGTTTGGACTTAGCTATGATAAGTGTTTTCATGAGATACTAAAAAAAGAAACGGATGGTCTTTTTTTTTTCGTTTCCTTACTACCGTTCCATTTAACATTCTACAACACAACATGGGTACCTAATATTAGAATGTTACTCATACTGAAAAATATTGCAGATTTCGAACAGTCCTCGGGATCATAACTCTTCGTATAGCTTTCATGCAACCTCTGTTTGAGTCTTTAGAGTTAGCATTACTGACAGTGAAAGTGACGGCAGCATTGTTGCAGCGCTTTGATAGAATGCGCTACTGATCTTAGTAGGACAACATATGCGGTTTCAAATAGGACAACATATGCGGTCGAAACACGTGTGAGAAATAAAAGTATCCGAGCAAGCATAAAATGTTGATATATTTCGATGATAGAAAAATAAAAAAAAACAAAAGTTAAATTAAAATACAGAGGAGAAGAAACAAGTAGCAAGAGAAAGACATCTGAAGTTAGCTGGATTAAATATAATACCCGAGAGAAAAACATATTTACCTAGTAACCATGGACACGCAATACTTATGTATTTTAGATGTGTATGTTATATCTTAGAGAGATAGAAGAATAGCTTTATTTCGCCATTGAAACAACTGTACAGTTACAAGACACATAAACCAACATTGCAATAAACATGTATGTGTGTAGCATTTATAAAGCGCTAATATCCCTCGGCATTCATACAAACACAAACAGCTCCGCTAGTAAAATGTCAACGTACATGAAGTAAGTATGCGAATTTACATTCTTAGAAACACCTGAACAAAGAACAATAGTTACTCGAGAGCTGATGTTCATGTGCTGTACAAACAAGAACAGTGCACAAACATTCGATAATTACCCAAATATAAACACATGCTTTTGTGCGTGTGTGTTTGAGTGTTTGTGTGAACGTACATTTGTGTTCAAGTTTAAAACAATACTGAGCAGTGATCTGGATAAAACAAAATATAGTTTAATTAAAATATGTTTTGACATATTTTAGCATTTAAAAGAAAACTCATTCTTGTTACTGTGGAGATAAACTCTTTTTCTTATGATAAAGACATACATTTGCATTCAGAATTTAGACACTGAAAGATTTTTTCAAAACTTTGCCTAGGCCTCTGAGCAGCTATCGCCAAGATTTTTGACAAAATATGATGCAGATTCTCAGGTCAACTTTCTCTCTGATATGCAATGCAACGATCACACGTTATGCACCTTACCTGCATGCACTGCACAGCGAAAGGGAGTAAGGACGTTAAAACATAGTGCGCCTGCACAGCAACATTCATGCATAATCTGTGCCAGGCGGGTTTATTCTGCGTTCTTTAGCCTCGTTACTATGGTAACAGTCCCGATACTTATTGATCACGCATATATATATGTGTGTATGTGCGTGTGTGTATTGTGTGTGTGTGTGTGTGTGTGTGTGTGCGTGTGTGTGTGCGTGTGTGTGTGTGTGCTTGTGCAATATTTATTGCCAAACTAACGTCGCAGTCCAAAGAAATAGGAGGAATACCGCTGTAGATTAGCTCCGAGAGACGATCGCTTCTAGCTAACTATAAGATGCACAAACCTGTGTCCATAATCATTCGAACAGACCGATTTCGGAGTAGATGCCCCTTATAAATATGGAGCAGCCGTGTCCAGCAGGGGTTACTGTTCACAATAAATATTATTAACCAGTACCGCTGTTGTATCTCTCCTCTAGATGGATTTAGAAATTATAACATATATATATATATATATATATATACATGCATGCATATATATATACAAACATACATGCATGCGTACATACAGACATATAGACATACATATATGAATGGGGGGATGCAGATGTACGTATATAGTATATAATAATCTAATATCGCCTGAGTAGCACACAGAAATTATTCGCTGCAGGCTATTTTGGAATGTAAAGAAAATAACTAAGCAACCTCCACATTTTTGTTGTTAAGCTTATCGTGCTTGCTAAGTGCCAATAAGGAAGACTCTTCTATGTATAGATTTTCAAGCTAGTAATACCTAAATCGTTTTATTTTCTTGGAAAATATTTAGAACGATACAGCTAATGGTTTTTTGTACGAAAAAACCTATTGGCAAAACTATAAAGACTTTACCTACTCGTATCTCTCGAGTTTGGTCTTCGACAAGAATTTATGTGATATGTATTTTTCATAAGTCGCTGAATTTGAAACATCTGGAAATTAAAATATCAATTCCTTTTTTCACTACAAGTGAAACCAAAATTAATTCCCGATATCATAATTAATCTAACTCCTTAGGAAATTGCTGTGCATTTTGTCTGCCTTACCATTTTGCGTTCAAATTCCTGAAAGTTTGATTTGCTTCTCAATTTTCTGGGCGGATAGAATAAATAGAAATTGAGCACTGGGTCGATGTAATCGAGTTTCCCCTTCCCCGACATTGCTGACCTTGTGCCAAAAAATAAAATCCATATCGCAATGTTGTGGCTACTACCGCTGTCAGAAACAGTAAAAAAGATTCAAAGTTATTACCAAAATAAAGAATGAATTTACACGATCAAATATACAATTGAATATAAGTGAAAGTTGTACAAAAAGAAATATTAAACATAATATTCAGTACATTATATCTACTGTTGTGTTATTCGTGAACGTGACTTACTCTGCCAAACGATCTGTTTCTTACACGAATATATTTTATTCAGTAATTATATGCCATTTCGTCATTTTGTTCATCGTTAATTTTATGAACAGTCTTCGATTAAATTTACCTATAAAACGCTGGAATTTTAGCCAGTGAAGAATGTGATTGTTATATTTGAGTTAAATGCTGTATTTCGATGAAGAAAATCAATAACTGATCTTTTCTTTATCAATGTATATTTCGTTCATCACTAAAGCACTTACAATAGCATGTACGCTATTCATTTATCTTCCACAACACTACGAACAATTCTCGTCGATATCGAAGATATCACTTTAAGATTTATTCCTGCAAAAGATAGAGGTCTTGTGTTGTATATTCTAATCATAGTTCGGAATAATAAATGTGTTTGAATAATTCTAACGTAGAAAATCATGGTTCTCATGTATAAATCAGTCCAAGAATATTTACAGATTGCCATCAATAAATATCGTGAAGCGATAAATAATTATTTATTTAAATGGTCAGTAAAATGTGCTGCGATGGTACTATCTACAAAGGTGATCAGTCCAATGCATGGATCGTATTCCTAATTACGATAGCTGAGGCTAGGTAATTCAAAGTCCGCTTGACGGCAGTATCTGTTGTGTTGAAATGAATAAACGATCCATCGGTACTATGTATGAAACTCTTTCCTTTCTTTCGCATTTTCTGCATGTCTTTCTCCCACTTCTGTTTCTGTCTGTCTCTCTATATGTGTATGTACGCCTCTGTGTGTGCGTGTGCGTGTGCGTGTTCGTCTATATAGTAAAATATATTCATATATGTACATGTATATACATATATATATATATATATATATATATATATATATATATATATATATATATA
>NC_068986.1:100830470-100834397 GCF_001194135.2 Octopus bimaculoides | reverse complement strand
TATATATATTTGTTGCTGTATATATGATGTACATCAACAACTGAATTTATAAACATATAAACGCATACGTTGATATATACATGCATATGCACATTAGGTTAGGAAGGTACTACATACATAGGCAGGTCGCTGGTTTAGTTGGTATTAATTTTCCGCTTTAGTTCCAAGAACTGCAAATGGCTTACATTGAAAAAGTATATACAATTTATTATATTCATAGCAATGCGATACTTTTATTCATGAAATGTATTTCCAGTGTTTTAAGGATTTAAATTGTAGCTAAAGAATTAATTACTTTATTGTATACTACAGATGTTGTTAGATGCAGATAGACGGATGCTAGCTAGCTAGCTAGCTAGATAGATAGACAGATAGATAGATAGATAGATAGATAGATAGATAGATAGATAGATAGATGCAAGTATTGACTGGATTAATCTTACCTATTGCACTTTACAGTGGAGGCGCCATGCTCCAGTTGTTAGGGCAGTGGACTCGCGGTCGGAGGATCGCGGTTTCGATTCCCAGACAGTGCATTATGTGTTTATTGAGCGAAAAAAAACTGAAGATCCACAAGGCTCTGGCAGGGGGTGCTGGCGACCCCTGTTGTACTCTTTCGCCCCGATATTCTCTCACTCTTTCTTCCTGTTTCATACGTCATAGAGCCTGGCAAATATACTTTAAAAGGGCGCAAAATAAAAGAAAATATTGCACTTTACAGCGCACCTTATATTTTCATAGTATATATTTGTCAAGGTTCAGTGTTACTTCCAATGTTTTAATGTTGTCATTAGACTAGCTGGGCTACATTTAACGAGTTTAATCTTAGACAAAACCTGATTTACTATTACTAAGATATTCGTAAATATCGTTTCTCTTGTCTAGTTATTAAAAAATGAACAATTGTGTTTCGAATATATCTATCAGGTTAATATTAATGTAGTGTAAATCTAATTACAAAAGAAATCGAGCAACAAGCGTCTAACTTTAATAATTTTACTTCCTATTGCGATTATTAAACTGTAACTTTATGAATAAAGTACTTATTATTAAATTTAAAAGTTTCCACGAAATAACTGAATTATTTAGAATTTTCGATAGAATGAATATACATAAGAAGACTGATATACTCACATTTCGACTCTAATATCGATGGTACATATCTTTGTGTCAGTTTGTCTTAATAAGAACGATTTTAACTTTATTATTTTTATAGTTTTTTTCTCTTCTTATATTTTAGTTAATGTTCTGCTTTACCGCCTTTTTTCGTGGTCTTGTATTAATCTATCTTATAGACATTCCATACTCAGTTCATATTATATATTTGCGTGTATGTATGTAGCTTATTCATAATAAGGTTGGTATTGGATGCATCTATCACCGTTTATTTGTTTGCCTCTGTTGTTCTGTCGTTTTCTCTTTTACTTTGTTAGCTTAGCTATTGTTGTCTAGATTTCGTTTAATCTTCGGATTTCTTTATCTATATAATGTTCCGATAAAAAAATATTTAAATCTCAATCCTTCTTATTCATATCATGTAAACATGTGAAATGCAACTGATTAACAATAGGATTTATGTATTCAAGGAACACCATAAACATTTATATATCAAGGTTATAAATGTACGATAACTTGACTACCATTTCACGAGGCAATAGCAACAAGTTGATTTTGCTATGCTCTATCGAGTTTGTGGAGTGCGCATACTTACACTACAGATTTACTAATAAAATAGTCGATTAAAATGGAGTCAGTATTTATGGCATACGCATCACTAAACATGGTAAACATATGCTAATCAAAAGCGAAAGCAACGCTTATCCCTTGGTGTATAAACGAAAAGCTATCATTCATACTTAGACGATAAATTTTCGCCAGTCACATTTCGACAGGATACTATACAATGAGCATATACTGACATAATCTCGCCCTGAGAGTGACGCTTTGATGAATTATAAATATCGATAGTAGATTATTTGAAATCCCAAACGATTTGCAAGGGACTGAAGCAAGATATGCATAAAAAGACTCTTATCAAAGTCAAATTATTCTCCTTATTTCAAAGACTTTAACATTGTAAGTGTGCATGTAATTTGAATGTACTGTTATTCCGAGCATATATAAAAATACATGATATTCTGTGCAATCAAACTGAAACAGTATCTAAACAAAGGTGAGTTTTCAAATGTATTTGCGGCTTTTAATAGGTATATATTTAAACAGTTGACCTCAGATTGTAAACTATACTGAATCTGTAAACAGAAACACTGTTTAATCACCCTTGGCAACATAAATATAAAAATTGATGTACACGGAGACATTGAAGGACACTATTTTACTGATCAATCTGCAACTCTCAGAAGTTGTATCGGTAAACATTTAATATCCGATTCAGACACATCACCAGTTCACTTTCATTAAAGCCTTAAAAATCAATTACATACAAACATTGTATTATCAATTATGTACTCATTATGTTTTAAAGTTAATGAGGTCTGATCACTATTAAATAATATGAATATGGAGGCATCGAGTACCATTTCTTGGTTCTTTGAAGTTACAAGCACATTCTTGTTGATATATGGCAATGTAATTATTGTTTCGGGAAGATGCTGACTTGGTCTCATTGTTTCGGTAAAGCGATACAAAAGTTGCATTAAAGTTTTCTCATCTTCCTTTACCTGATTTTGCGAGGAATGTATCTTTAAAGTACTTTCTGCAATATTACTTTTATTTTTCTGTGTTGCAGGTTTCGCTCAATCCGAGGTCCATTTTATCTTTTACACTTTCAGGAGTAAATATATAGTCACTCTAGACTGGGAAAATTTGAGAAATTCAAAGCTGTTCTCGCAATGCTTGTCACGGAACATATTCAATCAGTTTTCTTTCTGTGTTCAAATTCCGGTTAGGATTCCAAATTACATCAAAAGCATTACCATCACATTTCACATAGTTAGATAAGGCATAAAGATCGATGAAGGTAAGAGCTAAGATCAGCAACTTCTTCCAATGCGACATGGCAACAATTGTTTCAAAAGAGCTGCAGCATGAACACAAGAGCTTTGAAAGCAAACTCTTTGTCTACACTAAGGTCATTTACTTGAAAGTAGCTCTTAATTTTGAGAAACCTTGTAGAGTTCACAAATTAAAGCTTAGGACAATATGTATGGTGGTATATAATTGAGGACACATGTACAAATCCCTTGTCAAGTTAAATTAAGTTGTCATTTTTTTTTTTAAATTGAAAGCTGTTTCGAATATGAACCTATAGCTACGTTACATCGATTCTAAGTTTCAAATAATGACTTATTTTTAAATTCCAAAATAACTTACCTTAAAGAAACAGGAAAGTCCTCTACGTCCTAACAATAGTTCAGATATATTTTCATATTTGAATATTATTCGAATATAACTTCCGATGTGTTACCACACGTGTATATAGAAGAAATACCATGTATCGTTCAGATTAACAGAATTTTTGTAGACGCTAGTAATTCGCGAAATAAAGTACTTGCTACAGTACCTTAGTATATAAAATTGACTAAAATTATTCAATAATGCACTACAGCCTCAACGTGTTCCTACGATTCAAACCAGTAATTATTTGTGCGGAATTAATGAGAAACAATGTGATTCAATCTAAAATGTACATACGTCCAGACATTAAAATATTAGAAGATGGGTGAGAGTAGTATATTTAGAAAACTACAAAAACAAATTAACATTAAACTTGGTTATTGAGATAATTAAGATTGGCAATGAATCTAAGTTTGTCTTTAATGTTTTTAGAATCAAAACAAATAAATCAGCAATGACTTCCCATCAACGTTCAATATTTGTAAATATTCTAAATTTGGTTTAAAGCGACATTGATGAAGAAGATTATTATGATGCCGATATATATATATATATATATATATATATATA
>NC_068986.1:100827003-100830245 GCF_001194135.2 Octopus bimaculoides | reverse complement strand
TATATATATATATATATATGTATATATATATACACACATTTCTAAATGTGTATGTATATGTATATATATGTACATGTATGTATGTATGTATGTATGTATGTATCGCTGCATGCGAATTTGTCTGCGTCTTTGTACTTCGGTGACTGTGTAGATGTATTTGGTTTTACTGATATGTTATATATTTCATACACGCACAAAACCAGAGATCGTCACACACTAAAACATATACACGACTATAAGAACGTCTGTACATACATAAATACATATAAATGTTCGTCCGCATGTGCGCGTGTGTGTGTGTGTAAGTCTGTAAGTTTGTGTGTAAATGTGTGACAGTGTGTGTGTTTATATGTATATCAGCACATAGTATTTTGCTTATTTTAGTGTAATATGTAATGGAAGTTGACTGTAGTTTCCGAAAACATAAAGTAGGCAATATTTTTGAGAGGGTATTTATCAAGGCAAAATTAGAATGAAAAATCCATCTTGATATAAGCGACCATAAATTGAATTATCAATATATTTTATGACTAAACTTTGTAATTTGAAAAATAACCTTTTAACTGTAAATTAGAGTCAGATGATATAAATATACGAGATAAAATCAAGCGAGTAAACACAAGACATCTAAATACAAGCATCTGATATATATTATTCATAGAGTTACAGATTCGAAAATCTGAAGTCCCCCAGTTATGCGATATGACTAACTCACTGCATATGCTCCTTGATGAAGTGAGTTGAATATTATGAGACACAACGCCTTGTCCAAGAATTCTGGTCACTTCTAAAAGATTTCTATGTAATGTTTGCAATACATAATTAACCTATCATCTTAAACCTCTCTAAAATTCTGTTATATCATCTATAATAGATACATATCTAAAATGAATGTTACACAAATTTTGTGACGCAAATGTCTTAGATGCAAATTTTGGTGGACCGTTTCAAGACCCTGTTTGACCAAACTAGTTTCCACAATGTTCCTGACAGAGTCAAACTTTTTACTTTATCAGGTTTCCGTGATAGACCAATGAATCCCCCACATCACTTATAGTTCATTGAACAAATAAATTTGGTTTCACCCAGATATGTTTATCTTTAAGTAGGTACGAAAATAGTTATTTTCATGCCCAGATGTAAAATGCCGAAGACATGTTTCAATATTTTTCTATAAACTTTACATCGAGTATGCCTCAAACTTACAATCATTAGCATGCCACACATAAAATATAGGTGTACGTAGTGTATATGTGTGTATTTTTTCTAGTTTGGAAACGATGCAAAATTTGTCGGCAAATATTCTTAGATCACAGTTCTTAAATGTAATAATATTACGAATTGTGGAACATGTGGAGAGCCATTTTAAATGTTTTCTAATGAAAACACCAGCGCACTATTCTAGTTCAGTTAGCTCGTCATTAATATGGGAACGCAGGCGTTAAAGCAACAAATGGGATTTGCATGGCGAAATTTCCAAAATAATTCGCATTGATTTGGGATTCACTTAAGAAATCATTTTCTTTTAGATCAAAGAATACTTAGAAATCTGTGAAATCTTTCCTATGCACTACTTTTGCAAATGTCTAACACAAATGATTATATCTTCTGTTCTTCTATCTGATCTAAGTCTACAATAGGACAATGATAGACCATATGTATGCTTAAAGTTTGCTCCCCAACCACGTGTTGCTGCGTTCTGCCCCACTGCGTGGCACCTTGGGCAAATATCTTCTACTATAGTTTCGAGCGGACCAAAGCCTTGTGAATGGATTTGGTGAAAATAGTTACTGGTCTCGATTCATTCGACTGAAGTGGTGCCCAAGCATATCTGCAATCTAATGACTGTGAGAACAAAAGGTAAAATAAGTCAGCAAAAGATGCAGATATGCACATTCGAAGAAAGTTACTATAGTTTTCATTTGATATATCAACACCTACCCAATACTATGGAACCGGGGAACCATTTCTGATGTAACCGCATTACTGATGTAACAATTACTGAGGTAATCAATGCCTGCTGTAACTAGATTAACACATTGATTCTAGCAAATAAACTCAACTGCTAGTGTATCAACTGCAGTGATTTTCCTTAGTTCAACTATTTCTTCGGTAATGTGATAAGGCGATAGGTCCTCTAAAGCTTTCTCACCTAACATGTACGTGTTGTAAATAGAAAATTAAGATACTTTATCAATTTCCTCAGAATGTGTGAAAATATGTTTGCCGGCCTACATGTTGTATAGAATCACTCGTTCTATATGCAATGCACTTTACACCGTAAGTACACTCTGTGGCAATATACATAGGACCTAAAGAACATGTCTCTGCTGAGGAATCTTCCGTCAAAATCTACCGTTAGAAATGCAACGCCCCAAACATCCAGATTTTCTTTGATGATTGAGAACGAAACATTGGGAAACTGGGAAAAGAAGCTATCATCATTTGCAAGACTATGCAACTGAGTAACTACTAAACTAATGCTATCCTGCTCAACCTTCTATATACACTTGCAGAGTTATCTTTCCGGTGGACTTATAAAGTTTTCTGGCTATATTATGTCTACACGCTAGATAATACCGCTACGATTTTTTTTCGACAACTCTTAATGTATGTATGTCATTATTCAGTTTATTTCAAGATTTCTTGCCAATAGAGAAACAACTGGTTTCTAACCTAGACCCACTGCTCCTGTATTGGAATTTCAATATCAACAACGGGGTGGTTTTTTCTATGTATGTATGTATGTATGTATGTTATATGTATTTTCATGCATATAGTTTCATATCTAGGCATGCTCATATATATTTAGATGATAAATGGCTTGAATGTTTTACAGATTTTTACAGTTCCAGTGATGGACTGGATCTTTTTTCATCGATTTAGCTTTCTCCTTTATGGTTTTGAGAAACCTAATTTCTCAAGATCGGTATTTAGGCATTGTGCTACACGTCCCAGAGCCCCAATAATTACAGGTATAAACCCGAACCTGTAATATGTATAGAGTAACTGCAGATTTCTCAATAGTTTATCATTGATGTTCTCTTTTTCATTGGTCTTCTGCTATATCTTAACATCTGATGGGTAGCTAATTTCCACACCTGTGTAGAGTTTCTCTTCTCTAAACCAAATCCTTATGTAAGTATGTATGTATGTATGTATGTATGTATGTATGTATGTATGTATGTATCTATCTATCTATCCATCTATCTATCTATCTATCTATCTATCTATATATATAT
>NC_068986.1:100825441-100826701 GCF_001194135.2 Octopus bimaculoides | reverse complement strand
GATTTTAATTGAGTTTTTTACCTGTAATTTTGGATTTTGTCCCTAATAATATTATTATATATATATATATATATATATATATATATGTGTATGTATATATCAATTATATACCGACAACACGAATATCTTCTAATCTTTTTTAAGATTTTTCATATTTACTTACCAATATATATTGAGTTAGGTTGAAAAAATGTTTTTTAAACTTTACTGCTAAAGAGTTTTGACCATTGAATTTCAGTGTCAGTAACGGCGAGATAATTTGTGTTGTTTTTACTATTTTTACTATTTGTTTTTACTATTTTTGCTGTTTGTTTTTACTATTATGACATAAGCGTAGGTTTTACGATTATTTTTCTATTTTCCTACAGAACTTCTATACGTTTTATCCATTAGTATGTTTCAATGTAACATTTGTACGAGCATATATACATATGTATCTCTTTATAGATGTATTTCATTATTCTTTTATATTCTCCGCCTGTTTTCCTACATACTTTATGAATTTTAATAAATTTGCTATCTCCACACACATCCCATCCATACATAATAATATACAAATATACACGCACGCGTAAAAACCTAGTAGTTTCTTCAGACGCTCAACATAAGCGCGCGGCTGCGCTTATAGGCATTTATATAATCTCGGATTGAAACAACTACTGCTACCTTTTACTTACTTCGCTGTCCTTAGATTTTAAAATTAAATTACTACTACGAAATCGACGGTTAAAACTAAGGCTAATATTTTGACGAAAATACATTATCTTCCACCTCCTTCTCCACCACTCCTATCAATTTTAAATACCATTCCTGTTTCTTCATCCTGTGACTCTGTTTAAATGGATTTGTAGAATGCTTCAATATGTTTACTTATCTACCCCACAACACTCCCGCGAATGCCCCAATTTGAATTCATAACGAACATTTCACTAGCCAAATTTAAAATGTCATGCAGTATATAATTGATTTGTTTACGATGTCTCCAGTTTTCTCAAGGGAGACTGACTTCTATATTTGGGATATCGATAGACTAACTCTAAATATGTAGGTTTCGACGCCTTTTACTGAAATCCTTTGGTGTTGTTCTCCAAATTGACGTCTACTCTTTGATTGCTTAGAATAGAATTATTTCAGAAAAGAATAGAGAAAGTAGGAACATAATGCGAGTAAGATGTATACACTGATAAAGGAGAAATCCCATATTTGTAACAAAACTATTGACGTTTCATCCTTAGGAAAATGCTGCACTCCCCCCCCCCC
>NC_068986.1:100820339-100825431 GCF_001194135.2 Octopus bimaculoides | reverse complement strand
ATGCTGCACTCCCCCCCCCACTTCAAATTGCCCTTCTTCCCACCATATTTTCTACCTGTGGCTCGTATGATAAATCTTTATCTTAGAAAGCAAAATCTTGATAAAGTGACAAGGTTTTTCCCATTCGAACTATCTCCTCACATGAAGTGGATCGCTTCAAACAGGAAATTAAAACTTCATTGTGGATTCGATTTATTTGCCAGGGGCCAACTCTTGCTCTCGTCATCAGGTTGATAAAATCTGTTCTCCATTTTGATTCAACATATTTATTGACGAAAATGGTATGTTTGAAGTACTTGACACTTTTCCATTCATTAGGGCCGTAGATGATAATAAACGGTTTGGAACTGCAAGGTATTGATTTAGCAATGCCGTGACTCATAGCCTACACGTCATGTCGACATCTCATTATATTATAGATTTTTTTTTAATATTGATTTAAATCTATAATAAAGCTAAATACAACATCCTTTTGTAGGTTTTATTTTTGTGGGCAGAGAGATACTATAGCAACATTATTGAAAAGAATATGTTCCAGCATTTCTTGAAGTATTGCTGTTCGTTCAAAGCATATAAGTGATATGTTCGATATATGAATTTAACCGATGGTGACCTTTCGTTTTTGATATAAAATTAGGATAATCATTTTTATGAAGCAGTCTTCTTATCAGTATATGGTTATAAAAGCTTTTGACTTCAGTACAAACATACATTCTCAAGTCTTAGCGATTTAAATTTTAGAAAACATTCTAGTCCATCAACGTTTGGCTGCAATCTTCATTCAACGCCTTATTTACGCCTGTATGCATTCCGTATTTTCGATGTTTTAGATTAATTTACTTAATTACCTAACATACGTATCGTGTGATTCGTATTTATTTATTTCCTAGTAAATATAGTTGGTATTTCCATTCCTAACTTCACGCATCATTCTTCCTGATTAGAAATAATATAGTCTTAAAGAGAGAGGGTGACGTGAAAATAATGGAGCGTATAATTTGTGCACCTTTCGAGATAACATTCTAGAATGAGAAAATATCTAAAAATTACAAACAAAGTGCTGTACCTGGTAGGTGTTCATCTTCAGTCATGTATATGGAAGGCCAGTACACGGAAACACTTGAAATGTTCTCCCACTTCAATGAAACATGATAAGCAAATTATGTTGACAGCAATCAATATGTTGCTTTCACATTTCCTCGAAGCATTGACATAGATTGAATATGTTTAAAAATATATATATTAATGATTTGACATATGAGGAAAGTTGACGTAAGTTTACGAAGACTAAATAAAAAATACATGTGATATAGAACTCTTTTAAGAACGGACTTTGATGGTTTGCAATAGGCTAACAGATCCTGAACACCAGAATACATTAGCTTACGAATTAATCAGGCTTACCTCAGTTTCCTTTGATATATAAACATGTCATCAATAATGCAAATAGTATTTCGGATACGAAGATAACAAAATCATGTGCTTAAGGTTAACGAAGATATGTTCACAGAAATGCAAACATGTTATTCCCTAGATGAAAGGACTCAAGAGGTTCAAAAGGCATGTAGAATCCTTTAAGATGGCATCAAAATTTTCATAAATGAATATCAACTTGTTTATATTTCTAATACACTTTGAGTATCAAATATTCTACAAATATTATTTATTCACGGCTCGCTGACAGCATTCATTTGCAATATTATTTTCCAAAATTGCAATTTTGGAACGCAAACATGCAGTTGAATATAACTATATTCACATGAAAGAGAACAATTATGTCATATAGTGAAAAGTTAATCATTTTAATGAGACCAGATGTCTAGTACTCAAGATTGTTCAGGTTATCTATGACATTTTGATCTATAGTAAATAAAGTGTGTTGAAAAATTTCCTTTATCTTTTCACGCACTCGATATATTATAAAACAATTTTCACACACCATTATTAAAAGTGGGAACAAAAAAATGGATGCCAAGCCACCAAATCCACATTTGTCATATAACTTTCAGCAATTGCCTCTTCTATCTTTTTCTTTCACCGAGGTTAAAAGTTGTCATTGTTTCCTCTTTTACTATTTTACTTGGTACAGTCATTTGATTGTGGCCATGCTGGAGCACTGCCTTTAGTCGAGCAAATCGAACCCAGGATTAATTCTTTGTAAGCCTACTACTTATTCTATCGGTTTTTTTTGCCGAACTGATAAGTTATGGGGACGTAAACACACCAGCATCTGTTATCGAGCGATGTTGGGGGGACAAACACAGACATACAAACATATACACATACAGAAACATATAACACATACATATATACGACGGGCTTCTTTCAATTTCTGTCTACCAAATCCACTCACAAGGCTTTGGTCGGCTCGGGGCTATAGTAGAAGACACTTGCCCAAGGTGCCACGTAGTGTCACTGAACCGGGAAGCATGTGGTTCGTAAGCAAGTTTATTTACTACACAGCCTATGGTTTGAAAATAAAAACTGAAAAAAAATTGGTTCGTTTAATTTGTACATTTGCTGCAGTTAAATTGTAATACTCTTTCACTTTACGAACAATAATATTAAAATGTATTCCTTTACATATAGAACGGTATTTGCCAATGTTATACATCCTTTGAATGCATATTGTCCTTCAAAATTAGTGGAAAGTATACATGAATGGAAAACAAATAAATATTTATATTCTTTTCGTTACTGGTGTTCATATTTTCTCCCAATATTCTGTGATTCTACATATACTCAGTAAAGAACATTTTAAGATACCGTGTTGCTCTTGTCTGGCATGTGAAATAATGTGAGCCCGTGTTTGGAGAGTGAATGTGTTACATCGTGGAAGATTTGTATACAAAGAAACAGAAAGCTACTAATGTTACCTCATATATCACTACTTCTTGAGGTGTCATTTGGCGACAATTTTAAAAAAATAAAACTTGTTCACTCATTCAGATCAATTACACCTGCTTGGTAGTGTTTTAATAGCCAACCCTTCCAGCATGATGCTTTATATTTCTTATTTCAAATGATTTATTTCTAATTATCTGATATTTTCAGATAATCAATTATCTGTTTACATAAATTTCAGAAACTACACGCCTTTGTTAGAAATACACTTTGTTGTAATAGTGCTATATATTCTAATATACACACTATAGTACTATATTGAAGGGAGATGGACTATTTTTGGGAAAAAAAGCTTCATTTCATAAAAATGCAGGGCACAATGCTGAAAATATATAGTCTGTTGTTTATAAATCTGTTATACGCATAAATTACACTCCAAAGAAAAGTAACGGTAAAATATTTATCGTTATTTTTCAAACACACATACACACACACACTTACACACAAACACACACATACCCACACACACAAAATACACACACATACATATATATTCACTCATACGACAAGGATGAAATATTCTATCGTTGTATTTCACTCACACAAACACAGGTACATATATATATATTTATTTATTTTTTATTTCAATAAATGCCCTGATTTTAGATTGCAGATCTTTTTTATATAAACCAATAATTGATTTATATATAAACAATGTTAATCAATTCAACATTTTCTTTTACAGCACGAAATACAACAATGCGAATCGATTGCATTAATGAAAGAAATACACTTTTGTTTTCTCTTACATTCACCAATTTTGCAGAATTAACTTGAAAGCTATCTTTGGTGAGAAGAAATAGTAATTAGTGTAACTTTTAATTTTTAGAAACTTCACTACTATTAATAACAGAAAAATCACTTTACTTACGAAAATATATTTATAATTATTTTTGAAACATTTTCAAGTAGTTCCGACCATGCCTGCGTAGTGCAGTAGAATGGCATGAGAATTTGTTGTCAGTTCACTATTAGAAAAAGTTTACATGTCCGAATAAAATCATTCTATAAATCATAACGAGGTCACTGTACTAAAATTAGATTTTCCTTGTAGGTTTAAAGAGTAGTAGATATCTTGGCCTTCGTTTGTACATTACAGAAGCAGTCAAACCAGTTTAATAGTGTCAAAGAGATGATGTACCGGGAAGTATAAGATGTTGGCAGCTATATTCACGGAAAGTGTATTGATTATGAATTATATGGAGAAAGAAAATTTAGTAATAAAGTATAAATTATTGGTCGCAAATAACATTCGCATTTGAAGCGTGTATTATTACTGGTTTGAAGATTTGCTTAAACTAGCATAATTAGTTATTCGTATTGATATGAGTTACCGTTGTTTGAAAATTATTTCCATGCAACGTAGCTGACGATTATCGATAGACTTTATTCTAACATAAGCATGTGAGCCATTTCAATTTTCGAAATGATTATTTTGATAATAACGTTATAATTTTCACGAAAAATTACCTAATATTTACGAGTTATATTTGTGTATATATTGTCTTGATAAGTGTATATAACAATGCGGCCTAGTAGATAAGAGCTGGTTTATATTAACATTAGAAAAGAATTTGCATACATCGTACAGAGGTTTCAATGCAAAAGGAAGAATAAAGCAGATATAGATATTGGTTTAAAATGTTGGCAAATGACCCGTAATTTTGGGAGAAGGGCTAAGTTGATTGCATCAACGCGAGTGCTTAACTGGTACGGATTTTATCGACCCCCAAAATATTGCAAACATTTTTAAGTATACAATCAGAAATTCATGATTGTTTTTGCTTACATAGAAACATTAATATGTACTTTTCAGTATCAACTACTACACTAATCTCTTGCGTATTTTATATTAGACTGCAAATTAGGATTATGGATGTCACATATTTAAGTAGCACAACGTATTAGTTAATTGGAATATTTACTGATATAGCAATAGTGAACACGCACAGACATAGACACCTCATTACACACAAGCACACACACATATATGTATGCCCCCGTATATACTTATAGACATAAGTCTCTCTCTCTCTCTCCCTATATATATATGTATATATATATATATATATATATGTATGTGTGTGTGTGTGTGTGTGTGTGTGTCTGTGTGTGTCTGTGTGTGTCTGTGTGTGTGTGTGTGTGTGTGTGTAGTGTTGAGGTATGTTCCGTTAAGAATGTATTAGAG
>NC_068986.1:100818614-100819309 GCF_001194135.2 Octopus bimaculoides | reverse complement strand
ATATATATATATATATATATATATATATATATATAAAGAGAGAGAGAGAGAGAGAAACAGAGATACGGAGAGAGGGGAGTAAATCTAATGAGAAGAAATTTAGGCAAGTCGATATAAAAAAAATAATGTTTTTCATACAACCAATGTACATATGTTTACTTACAGAAACATTCGACTTACAATAGAAATATCAGTAATCAAACACATTGAATAAGAGCATTATGAGTCGAACAGGTGTTTCTGGGGGTTCGTGGTCCAGAAATATGTTTGTATTAAATGTATTTAATATATTTTCTATACTGGCTTGCCTAACTTGCTTGTTCTTATATTTACTCCTCCACCTGCTCAGGTTTAACTCTCTTGAAGACTACGAAATGAATTCTGTACTGAGAATATCTGAATCTCATCTGTATATGTGTGTGTGTGTGTGTGTGTGTATGTGTGTGTGTTTGTACGTGTATATATATATATGTATATATTTATGTACGATCATATGTATATACATATATATATATATATTATTTTGTTTAAAAGAGTTCCAACACTGTCTGTTTTTTTATGTTTTATTTATATTCCTGCAAAACCAATGTGGGATATAGAATATGGAATATACAATATATAATATAATATACAATATATAATGTAAAATAAGAATGGATGGTACTATGAAATAAAGTATTGAATGTCTTATTGAA
>NC_068986.1:100817104-100818308 GCF_001194135.2 Octopus bimaculoides | reverse complement strand
ATAAAGATAGATAGACAGATATATAGATAGATAGATAGATAGATAGATAGATAGATAGATAGATAGATAGATAGATAGATAGATAGATGGCCGCCAGACAAAAGTATTTTCTATCCGTCATGAAGTTAGGATTACATTTGAACGATAAATAAAAACGGTGCGGAAAGAAAGACATGCTATGCATATGAGAGACGTGAGGTGGTGTCTATATGTTTGAAGTAGCAGAAGAAACGTTGTTATGAAACAGAAATTTAAGTAAATCCATTCTCCACTTGCCAGACAGAAATCAAAACTTGTAATTTTTTACTGAAGGAAATAGATCACACGTTCCGTATTAATGTTACAACAACTTCAATGAAACGTATTTGCGTCTATGCTTATTACGTGTCTTGCACATGGGTCATTTCGCTTACTGACTTTTAAGAAACGTGATCATAAAAATGATCCGGTGTCATTAGCTAAAGGATAAAAATCAATCTCGGAATCAGTGTTGTAAAAGATTTACAGCAGCTACGCTGCTTATAAGCAGCGTAGAGTTGTAACTTTCGAAGAAGTGTAGAACAATAAGTAGTATGTAAAATGAGTGTAAAATATTATAAATGTATCAAATTTAAAAGCATCATTCATTTTATAGTTTGTGTATTGTGCTTGGACAGTGACTCAACATGAAACTAAATACCACTATCGGAATGTGTTCAATATTTCATAGCTACAATAGAAGTTCCTATAATGCCCATGAATTCATTATCAATGTGAACAAACACATATGCACATAAACGAACATATGCACCATATTGCGGTTGGAGGATATACAGACAAAATCTCCAGTTTGAACATGCATATTCAAAGGGTCAGCCTTGTCGCACTGTGTCACGC
Source organism: Octopus bimaculoides (assembly GCF_001194135.2). Taxonomy (NCBI): domain Eukaryota; kingdom Metazoa; phylum Mollusca; class Cephalopoda; order Octopoda; family Octopodidae; genus Octopus; species Octopus bimaculoides. The sequence continues at coordinate 100,817,432 of NC_068986.1, read as the reverse complement.
TGAATATCCCCGAGAACTACGTTAAGGGTACACGTGTCTGTGGAGTGCTCAGCCATTTGCACGTTAATTTCACGAGCAGGCTGTTCCGTTGAACGGATCAAGTGGAACCCTCGACGTCGTAAGCGACGGAGTGCTAACAGCATGTATGTATGTATATATATACAGAGATGCCTAACACACACACATCCATATATATATTTTTATTTAAAATACAGAAATGCCTATAATAGGACATCTCTGTATTTTAAATGAATAATATATCGTCTATTGACTAATTTTGAAATGTTATTTACCACCAGTGGTCCAGCGAGAATAAAAATTAGTCAAT
>NC_068986.1:100814016-100816028 GCF_001194135.2 Octopus bimaculoides | reverse complement strand
TCATTGAAAACGCTTTTGTAAAATTATCGATATTTGAAATATAGAATAAAAGCAGTATTTATTGTTATTGATAATATTCTAGACATTGCATTAGTTTTAATTTCAACAGACCAGCTGATGTGCAATATATGTTCTCGTTCTGCATATCACAAGGGAATAATATATATCAGTTTGAATTAGATCATCTTACAAACCTGATTAGAATTCAAATGGCTTTTAATATATTTGTATCACACTTTTTCATCATTCTGTGCATAAGATGTGATGTATTTCATTTGAGAAGTACCACCTGCGAAAACACGTGATATGTTCATCGTATTGATAATATGCGTAAAAATAGTAACTCTTTCGAAGTGGCTATTGTATACGGTTTCTTAACGTTCATGAATATTTGGATGGTCTTAATGTATTGGCGCTAACCATTTATAAGTGAAAATTTGCGAGGTAGTTGGTAGTTAAACGTTTTCCAATATCAAACGATTAAGATACTGGCAGGAAAATATTATTTAGTATATATATTCTTAATATTTTCTTGCAGTAGAGCATAAAATGGGATCTATGCCAAAAACTGTGTCTGCAAAAAATTTTGATTTTAATGATTGAGTTAGGTTTTCTGACATCTCCATATTGCCAATCACACTAAGCAGCTCATGACTTGATTTTCTCTTCTTTTTTTTTCTCGCGTGTTTTTTGTCTAAATAATATTTTAAACGTTATATATGTCAATGGAACAAACAAAGCATCAGAAACGGATGATTCATATCCTAACAATCACTTAAAATCATTATGGTCCTATGAAAAAGGATCGTAGTTTTATATGTCAATGTTAATATTTTTAAGATAATATGTATGCAATGCAGGTGAGGAGTTAGTCTAAATATGCAAGATGCTGCTAATAAATAAGGTAGGATATTTTTCCACACTATGTATGTCGTCTTCCATTTTATTTTCGAAAATAACCTTTTATCGAATATTAGAAACATATCTAAGAGTGTAGAGAGAAGTTGGTATTATCGTCAACACACTCCTCACAAATCGCCAGAATGGCCCACTCTTAATATAATTTTTTTTCCTGAGACGCTTCAGTGATTTTTCGTATGTATTTCTGAAAGGATATATTTAAAATATCTAAACACTGCACCGGTCATTGTGAACTTTCCTTCAATCCAGTTAGATTTATATTATGAAGGCTGATTCTTCGTTAATGTTTGGAATTACAATCCAAAGTTTTCTTTTTGCTTTTGACTCAAGTAAATATTTTTGTTTTTATTATTTTTTTTTATATATATTATTTTTTTGATAACAGCGTCGGGCATGTAGACATTTTAGCATGCCTGAAAAATGCTTTGCGTCATTTCGTTTGTCTTTACATTCTGAGTTCAAATTTCACCGAGGTCAACGTTACCATTCGTCATTTGAGATGGACAAGTACTGAGGTTGATGTAATCCACATCACCCTCTGTACAAAATCCACATCACATTCAGTACAAATCAGATTTTACACATAGGGTGATGTGCTCATATTTCAATCCATTAAGTATTTCAAATTAACAAACAATGCAAAATGCAATGCCTCAGTGATCCTTTAATACAAATATTGAAGAATCGAAATCTTCTCAACTTGACATAAAGAAAAGGATCACACGGTATCTTCTTGTTACAAATGAAAGTATTTTGTAGATGCAAAACGTATAGGATTCGACATTAATTTTCTAAGATCATTTATAGTTTATTTTACATGGCTATTGTATTTTGTAGCCGTTTCTTCAGTAATAATTTTTATTTCATTTCTTATATTGAATAACAGCCAAGAAATAAGACTCCACACAAAGAAACAATATATTTTGCCTAATCGCAAAGAAGCTAATCTAAATACTTGTACACAATAAGAAACCTATATATGAGTGAGTGTTTGTGTATGTTTATCTACATCTGTTTCTCTCTCTGTGTCTCACTCATTCCCTCACTCTCTCCTCCTCTGTGTATATATATAAGTATATATATATATATAT
>NC_068986.1:100811462-100813809 GCF_001194135.2 Octopus bimaculoides | reverse complement strand
ACATTGGTAAGAGAGTTCTTGAACAAGACAGTGTTGAACGTCAGTAAAGACGATCTGATGCAAACTGCACGTGAACTTGCGGTACAGTTTCGCGTCTCCGATGCCACGATCATCAACCACCTGCATCGTCTCGGCAAGGTAGGCAAGCTTGGAAAGTGGGTGCCACATGAATTGAGTGAAGCGAACAAACACGCACGTGTCACTGCATTTGAAAGTCGGCTTTAGCGAAGCCGAAGATTCAATTGGTTGGAGTCAATAATCACTATGGATGAAAAGTGCGTACTGTATTCCAACGTGAGGTGCAGGCGATGCTGGTGTAGCAAAGATCAACAGCCAAAACCTTCGCACACAAACCGCTTGTGCAAAATAAGGTTATAATCTGAGTTTGGTGGGGTTGCCATGGTGTGATGATGTTTGATCTTCTCTCACGCATTACCGCCATTGATAAGAATATCTATTGCGAGCAAATCGATTGTCTAAAGATCACGCTGGCGGAAACACGCTCAAATTTGAAGATAATTTACCACCAAGAAAACGCCCCAGCATATCGTGCAAGGGAGACGTCAGAGAATCTGAAGGAGATTATATTTCACTCACTGTGTTCTTCTGGCCTTGCCCCTTCTGACTACCACTTATTCTCTGCCTTGCAACAATACAGAGTTCGAAAACGAAAAACATATGAAATCGTTTCTTTACGATTTTATTGATTCAAAGACGCGCGATTTATGGATGAGAGGATTCAAACTTTGCCTGAGAGATGGGAAAAGGTGATCGATAGCGAGGGTGATTAACATTTGGATTGATTGCTCTTCGTTGTTATTTTAATTGTTAATAAAATGATATGTTAAAACTGTCCGAGAACTCTTTTAGCAAACTGCTATAATGGAAAACTTCCAAAAAGTTAAGGAAAACAGTCTACGTCTCATACTCTATACACAAAGGTGCGAGCAGGACAGAGGCTAAACTCTACAGGCCACTATGATTTTCCGTGAAGTAAATGACTTACTAAATGCTATAGAGCATGTCTTCCGTGCCGAAAGAAGCTACGTCACATACATCTTACAGAACTGCGACAGGGATTTCAAACAGATACTTCACCATTAAAGTGTCAGTGTGATATATCATATAATCACTAAGGCTTTAGATAAGATAGATCATGTCATGATATGCCACAAGGTGCCAGACAAAGTGAGACATGTGCAGTTAATCTTACTCTCACTGACGAAGCACACATTCTGTGTGGCGTCACAAAGGAAATGTCTTGGGGACATTACGGTTAATAATAGCTCTCTTAGACATGCTCGTGTTCACTCAAACTACCATTCTATTATACCAAAGTTACCATCGACTCCATCTAAAATCAGGACCAGGTACTGCTATAGTTTAGGGTTCAAAGGCTTACAACTCCTGAATGGCCTGTTAAAAAAAAATAATACATACAAAATCTCGGCGCGGATGTCTTCAAAAATGAACTGGACATTTTTCTCTCCACAATATAAGATCCATCAACGACCCGGAATGAGGTACAGATGAGGGCAGTAACGTCCAACTCTTTCATGCACGAAATGGGCCAACAACCACGGGAAAAGCACATATAGGAGTGGCGATATGGAATGCAACTAACCTGACAAATTCAACCAAAGAAAAATTATTTGTTAAACCACGAAATGGTGTTGCTCTAACATGACCGCAGGTACATGGCTGAAACGAATAATATATACATATATATATATATACATACATACACCCCCCCACACACACACATATATAAATCGACAACACAGAAAGAGAGCAGTATAATCACCACTTCCAAAAATGCATATATGAGATGGATGCGAGTGTGCAGTGAGTGTGTAAGATAGAGCGTATATATTTCTTTAAATGAATACTAATCCGATGTGAATTTCTGTGTGTGACTATGTGAACTATTCTGAAGAGATGTATTGGAAGTGCTAAGGAAAACATTATCGACAATTGAAGCGAGAATCCGCTGATTCTGACACACACAGAGACACACACGCACTCACACACACTCACACATACACCCATACGAACACGCACGCATATATGTATATACATTTATACTTATTTATGCATATATTTATGAGCATATAAACATACACAAACACATATATAAAAAAATACATGCACACATATATACACACATTCATACATACGTACATGCAATCATAAGTACATACACACAAACATTCATTCATCCATGCATAAACACATAGGCATACATTTCTATACTTGCATCTATATCTATTTATATATATATATATATATATATATATACATATAGCTGAACATACACACACATACACACGCACGCACACATACACGC
>NC_068986.1:100806789-100809534 GCF_001194135.2 Octopus bimaculoides | reverse complement strand
TTTTTTCCTAACGGATGGCGATATTTTAATGGCACACACAGAACAAAGACAAAAGGGAAAAGCAAAAACGAACCTGCCTTTAGTTAATTGGATACGACGTTTCACGGTTAAGAGTATGAAGTTACTCTATTCCGCTCTTCAGCCCAATATTCTGATAAATTTGAAAGTGTCTCTAAAAAAAACTCACGGTAATTTTGGCCATGCGACACCAAAAACCAACGTGGGGAAGGCACTTACGAATTTATCGGCTAGTGAGTTCAAACACTTCACCCCAAACAATCTATTCCATGTGCCCTACAAATAGTCCCGTATAAAGGATTACGGTTTAACCATCTAATTAGAGGCACCAATATAAAATATACAGATATACGACAGGGAATCGTCAATTAGTAATAAAATTAATAATTAACAATTTAGCCAAGTTGTTCAGTATGAAACAACCTTTATCCGTAAAACCATTTATAATCATAAAATTCATGCTAATCCCTGTATTTTATGATTATAAATGCTTTTACCGATAAAGGTTTTTTCATACTGAACTACTTGGCTAAATTGTTAATTATTAATTTTATTACTAATTGACGATTCCCTGCACTATATCTGTATATATATATATATATATATATGTCGAGAGAGAGATAGAGAGTGATACATACATATATAAATACAGACAGTTATATATGCATATATATATATGCATATATATATATATATATATATATATATAAATATGCATATTACATATACATCTATCTACATATGCAAACGCAAATATGCATTATCACCAATACTTCTCTTTGTGCCTTCTCGTGTAGTATTAAATCTGCTATTCTATAACATCTTTCATTCACAACTTCAAACTCTCTGATATGATTACAATTCGTAAACTTTTGATTTATTTCCACAATATATCAATGCTTCTTCCTGATGTTATTCCCCTACAGTATCCTTTTTGGTATTAAGACTAGATCACCGGTTTGGGACTATTCTTCACACGATTCCTTGTTCTGAAGATGCAGGAGATGTATAACTATACTATGACTTATGGCGTTAAAAACTACATCACCAGTTATCAACTTACAAAGCCTATTTTAGTCATGCGTTTGCCTATAGGAATCGATCTTTTATATGTTTCATTTGGAATTATCCACTCAAAAAACGTCATTCTTTTATACCCTAGGTACGAGGCCCGAATTTTATTTGGAGGTGAGACCGGTCGATTAGATCGACCCCTGTACGCAAGCAGTAACTAATTTATCAACCCCGAAAGTATGAAAGACAAAGTCGACATCATCGGAATTTGAACTCAGAACGTAAAGACACACGCTAAGCATTTCGCCCGGTGGGCTAAGGTTTCTGCCAGCTCGACATATCTTTTTTTATGAAACTTCATTACAACATATCTCTTTATAGAATTTCATTTTTGGTTAACGTTCTACAAATCTACAGTACGACATACATTTATTATGTTCTATCAGGGCGATTTAAAATATCTGTTAGTTTAATCATGCAACTGACGAATTACACTTTCGCTACCGTTGTCACTTGTCTATAAGAATATATGAAACAACATACGATTTAATTGATTTGAAGACTATTGTAACTGGTTCAGTGACCTGAGAAATAAATTTTAACTCCTAACACAGCTTTAACTTTGTTATTAATTCTTTTGTTTGGGGTATATATGTGTAATCGTTGTCTTTATGACACATACATTATGAATATGTTGTCATGTCTCATATTCCAATGCTTGCTAAAAAGCAGATAATAACAGATACTATAGCATTTATTATTTTTACATATTTTATTGCAGACTTAAAAATTATTACGTGAAAAATATAGTCGTCTAGAAAGTAAATATCGGATACCAAATTTCAATATAAATCATTCTTCTGTGTTCTATAGTTTTCTGTTAATAATGGACCAATTGTTATAAAAATTCAGAAAAAACTAAATTAGTGTTTGAATTACTTCGTATCAAACATATGGGTATTTTCACGAAGCACACTATATTTCCGCCGAGAATATATCACTACGTTTTACTGTAGAATTGAGTCGAATAGAGAAATGAATACTTTTTACAAAATTTTATTGCATGAATCATTGAAAGAATAATTTCCCTTGCCTCTCACTAAACTGAAGTGCTGCCATCTAACTCCAATTGATACGTACATAACAAACTGAGTAGTGATATCGAAATTGTAGCGATATTACTGCAGAGATTGTGTGGCATGAGGGTGATTTCAAGACATATTCGCCTGTTGTAGTAGTAGTAGTAGTAGTAGTAGTAGTAGTAGTAGTAGTAGTAGTAGTAGTAGTAGTAGTATCTGAAGCAGCAGCAGTGCAGTAGTAGTAGCAGTAGTAGTAGTAGTAGTAGTAGTAGTGGTGCTGGTGGTGGTGGTAGTGGTGGGGGTAGTAGTAGTAGTAGCGGTGCTGCTGGGGTAGTGGTGGTGGTAGTATAAGTATTAGTAGTAATAGTAGTAGTATTAGTAGTAGTGGTAGTGGTGGTGGTGGTGGTAGTGGTGGTGGTAGTAATAGTAGTAGTAGTAGGAGGAGGAGTAGTAATAGTAGTAGTGGTAGTAGTAGTGGTAGTAGTATCTGCAGCAGCAGCAGCAGCAGTGCAGTAGTATTAGTAGTAGTAGCTGTAGTAGTAGTAGTAGTAGTGCTGCTGGTGGTAGTGGCGGTGGTAGTATTAGTAGTAGTAGTAATAGTACTAGTAGTAGTAGTAGTAGTAGTAGTAGTAGT
>NC_068986.1:100802666-100806560 GCF_001194135.2 Octopus bimaculoides | reverse complement strand
GGTGGTGGTGGTGGTAGTGGTGGCGGTCGTAGTAGTAGTAGTAGTGGAAGTAGTAGTAGCAGCAGTAGTAGTAGTAGTAGTAGTATCTGAAGTAGTAGTAGTAGTAGTAGTAGTAGTAGTAGTAGTAGTAGTAGTCGTAGCAGCAGCAGCAGCTTCATTTTTTTAATTAGATTTTTAAGTTGTCAGCGATACATTCATGTGGGTAAAGATCACCACGTTGATGAAGTTAAAGATTTTGATATAACCATGTGAATCTCTTTGATATGCAGTTTCAACTCCATGTTATTGCCTACCTGTACAGTGACTAAGATATGTCGCTTTCTAAGGGGTTAAGTTTAAGGAACTGACTTGTCCCCGGTACACGAAACCGAAATCCCTATAAATCTTATTGTAAAATGACAATACAAAGATATACTCAGTCAGATGTCTTATTACCACACCATTAAGAAATGTCTGGATTTTAAATAGCGATGGCATGACAGATTATTGGTGGATAATACAACATATTTCTGTTATTCCTTTTATATCATTAGCAACAAAAAACACAGTTGACTAGATTTCAAATATTAGAGGATTTAACACGCATAATCATTGATATTTTTAGAGGATATTCCAAACGCTATTTCTCAATGTGATACATCTGACATACTCTGAAACATATATAAAATAAGATATATTAATAAAACAAAAGACATTCAGCTATTCTCCAGTATTAAACATACACAATGAAAGAATATCTAACGTATTGCTATATGTTTTTGCAAATATGAAAGTGAAAATATAGAGCTATCATAAAATTATGAATACATACAATTGGATAAGCTAAAGAAACTGCGTAATTTCGGTTTCCTTTCCAACCGATTATGTATTCTGAAAAAATAAAATGCCAAGCAACAATTCAAACGCATTCAGCATCGTCCTTGTAATATATAAAAAAAAGGCATGTCTTTTTTTCATTTTCATTACTTTCTAAGGAGAATAGTTCTCTTATATTTGTATATATGTGTGTGTGTGTGTGTGTATAAACGGTCATCCTTTTCTTATTGTTGAATAGAAACGCGGTCTTACCTTCAAATTTATTATTGTTTCTATTTTATAACCTCTGTCTCTCTTCTAAGCCCTTTAACGACTCTCCATTTCATCCATAAATATATATGCGTGTGTGTGTGTGTGTGTGTGTGTGTGTGTGTGTGTGTGTGTGTGTATCGTTTGTAGAAATACATAAATCGGGGTGATAAACACACAATGAGATGTAGAACAGCTAATATTATAAAGGGGTCCGGTTTATGGGGTTACCTTCGTTTTCTCGCTCATAAGGTGTTTAGCCTTATGGCGTATCTGCAGACCGCAAACACTGCTGGCCTAAGACATCTTCAAATTACGGAAGGGGAAATGCATGTCTATAAAAGTAAACACTAGGTGATCGTCTCCCTTTGCCATCGGTCATCGAGCTTCGGCTGCACCCCACCTTGCAGTCACCAAATGACTACGGAGGTAGACGACTATCCTTCTTCTTTGTTGTCGAGTATTTTCCATGCGGTTGAGTATGGTATCCTTTATCCCCGTAATTGCCAGCAACGTCAACTATCTACTTTCTGAAGGAAGACAAATTATTGGAAAGCGATTGTTTCAGGGAATACCGAGGGCACCTCACGTATTTCAGTGGGCGAGTGCTGTCTGTGCGCCAGTTGTTGTTGTAGGTGCAGCTGTTTTTGGAGCTGCTGCAGTTGCTGCTAACGTTGTTGCTGTTGCCAACGGTGGTGCTGTCGCTTATTGTGCAGCGGCTGCTAAATTGGTGGTGTCGGTAATATTTTCGTACTCGAGTGTGTTTCCCGTGCTGCAGTCGTTTTTATTGCTGCTGCTACTTCTGCTGCTGCTGCTAAACGTTGCAGTAGTTGTTGTTGTTGTCGCTGCTAGCTCTGCCGTCGGTGTTGCTGTCCTGACTAGTACGAATGTTACTGCTATAAAGCTTTCGTCCAGTGATTTAGAAATAATATTTTTCTATTTATGAGATCAGCAACTGTGTGTCACTTTGAAAAGCATATAATTTGAACAAGAATTTAGTGTTGCCATCTCTAACCAAAAAGTTATTCTGTGCTGATGAAGAGAAATAACTCAGAAGCCATTGGCACCCAGATATTCTTCTGAACTGAATGGGGATACTAAGCTCTCCTGTTCGAAAATATAAGGACGCAGAGAGTGTGTCGATGTTTCTGGGGGCTAAATGGCAGTAACATTCATCCGACACAGGACTATCGCATTATCTTGGCAAATAGTCAAGGAAACCCTTTTTGATACTATGAATATTGTAATAATAATAATAATAATAAATGTCCGGATGCAGTACCAGGCAGTGGCCCTCATGGCTTCTGATCTTTATTGATTGGAAGTGTTATCATGTACATTGTTTTGTCTTGGTATAAAAGATGATCTACAGCAAATAATCTGCTTCTCAGTTGTTTGACGTTAGCCAGTTCAGTATGTCCCTCGATGGCTGACGATATGTGTATCTCTGATCATGAGCAGAAGTAGTCGGGGAGCATCATAGTCATGTGCTGAGAGGAATTCTTTGGGGTTTGAATAATTCACCTTTAGAAATATGTGTTTTGCTCAACATCCTTAAACTAGCCTTATTCAAGAACATTTTGAGCGGGATAGGCTACTCGATCTGAAGAAAATTCCACCTGTGAGGTCATGGGCTGTTTGTCTTGATATCAGATCACCATGTCGCGCATATATGGTTGTGTTGCAAGTGCCTGGTGTACCCTTTTCAGACGGGTAGTCATAATGGGTATAATGGGCTTCGTATATTTTAACTCAGTGTCACTTCGATGGCAGGCACTGCTCTCTCATCCAATAATAATAATAATAATATTAAATGCATCGATGCAGTACCAGACAGAGGCTCGTATGACTTCTCATTTTAACTGATTGGGAGTGTAATGATGTACATTGTTTTTCTTGGTATAAAAGAAGGGATAGAGAAAATATTCCTGCTCAATACCACAAACTTGCTTGTCAGTTGCTTGATCTTAACAAGTTGAGGATGTCACTTAGTGGATGACGATATGTGCATCTCTGATCCCGAGCAGAAATAGTGGTGGAGTATCATAGCCATGTGTTGAGAAGAATTATTCGGGGTTTGGATAATTCACTTTGGAAATATTGGTGTTTCGTTCAACATCCTTAAATAACCCTTATTCAGGGACCTTTTGAGCAGAAGTTCTAACTGGCCGCCACCTGCAAGGTCTTGCGCTGTTTAACTTCATATGGGATCACTATGTCCTGCACACATGGTTGAGATGCATGTGCATGGCGTACACTTATCAGAGGGGTAGTCATGATGGGTATACTTGGCTTCGTATATTTTACCCCAGTGTTACTGTAATGTTATGCACAGCTCTCTCACTCAGTAATAAAAATAACAATAATCCGTGGATGGATTTTATGAGTATTTAACGTATAGCTACGTGCGTTTCCATAGCCCATGTTTTTCTGTTACCCTAGTCCCCATTCATTGGATGATTACAAAAAAAATCTGTGATATCCATAGACATTAGGTAGGTCCTTATTTCCGCGTTCATTTATAGATAGATAGATAGATAGATAGATAGATAGATAGATAGATAGATAGATAGATCCCAACTTAAAAGTAGATTTATTTGAACAGAATATACCGCGTTATAACTAAAAGGATTCAGTCAAATTGACCATGCACTTTTAAGTTAACGTCACCTTTTTGTAATACTCCTGCTTCTCTCGGTACTGCTGCTAATAATAATAGTAATGATAATAATAATAATTATAATAATAATAATATTAATAATAATAATATTGATATATATATATATATAGTATATATAGTATATTGATATATATATATATATATATATA
>NC_068986.1:100801433-100802542 GCF_001194135.2 Octopus bimaculoides | reverse complement strand
AGAGAGAGAGAGGAGAGAGAGAGAGAGGAGAGAGAGAGAGAGAGAGAGAGAGAAAGGAAGAAGGAATGACTTTAAAAGAAACGGAGAGAAAGAAAGCAGTTGGGTGGAAATACATAGATTAACAGATATATAACAGTGTGGCATCAGTCCACGTAATTTTGATATTCTGGGTGGGAGTAGGCGTCTCAGATATTCGAATGTCTCTCGTGATGGACTCGTCTTAGTAGCTTAGGAAGATTAACGTAATGTTGATCTTATTCTAAATGTATGTAACTCCAACGAAATATGTTGAGTGTTACTTTATTTCGTTTGATCATTACTCATCCGTGTATATTATAGTACTGGCTTTTTGAAGCAGAAGACTGGAACAACGATAGCATTAAAAAATATATAGGCTGTACATTTATTTCAGTTACTCTGTAGAAATTTATTATCCATTCTCCTTCTCACTCTTCTTTCTCTCTCAATCACACAAACAGCCTCAAACACTCTCATACATATACTCACTGTATCCCTCCATCTCCACTCCAAACACGCTTCCATATTTTCAATACATGCATTGTGCCATTACACCGAAACATCGCATTCATGGGGATATTTTCTAACTCCACTGTCTCCAGTAATCATTAAATAGGATCTATTTCTATGGAATCTTGGCTACAGTTCTGCATTAACCCGTTTCTATATTATACGAAATGTAAATATTCTTGAAAGTTTTAATCAGGCGACGGAAAACCTTCATCAATTGTTCTAGATCATTAGAATTCATATGGTCTTAAGGAAAATTATAAAGTTTGCATTTCTATAATGTCTAGATATCACGAAATCACATAGTCGCTTAAGAGCGTGTAACTATATTGTCATTGTGTGTGAGTACGATCAAGAAAGAAAGTTATCAGTTATGCATATAGCATATGTATGTGAATGAGCGTATTATGACATGTTTCACGCACGAATATATGCTGCAGTATTCGTATGTGAGTGCATACATTAAACCAAAAGGCACACCCCCATATATATATACGGCTGTGTGTGTGTTTGTATGTGTGATGTACACACGCTCTCAAACACAATTATATATGTATTTCCAAACGTATGTGTGTATATAT
>NC_068986.1:100796671-100801325 GCF_001194135.2 Octopus bimaculoides | reverse complement strand
TATATATATATATATATATTTATGCATATCTTTCCACATACAATCACGTATATGCGTGTGTACGTGTGTATATTTGTTTGTATGTATATGTATTTATCGATCTACGTCTGTATGTACTGAAGTATATGACAAATTATGCAATGAACTTCATTAACTTAAAATATGCTTCTGTTTTAAGATGCAGTGTATACTGAGGTGAATATGTGTGCATAACCATTTGCGAAAGCATTTACATAAATTAAGATCAGCACCATTGAACATTATAAAGATACATGGGAATTCGAATACAATGTGTAATGGGTCAAATACACTCCCAAAAATATGTAGATTGAGATGATACATTATTTACATTATTTACATTTGTCGGATATTTGTCCTCATCTTGTTTGTTGTTAACACAACATTTCGGCTGATATCCCATCCAGAATTCATCAGGTGTCTTGGGAAAATATCGAACCTGATAAAGGCTGGAAGCTATATCAGCCGAAAGGTTGTGCTAACAACAAAGAAGATGAGGACACATATCCGTCAAATGTAAATAATGTAAATAATGTAAATAATGTAAATAATGTACATAATTTTTCATCTCTTAAGCATAGGACTGTATGATTTAGATGATGTTGAGGATATAATTGGTGGTATCAAAAGGTTCTCGGACTAATTATGTTTAATAGAAAATAACTTATTTACCGAAATTTTAACATCATTTTTTCGAAATAGTCACCTTGCGCAGCAATAGACCGGTCCCATCGTTCCTATCACTTTTGGAATCCGGCCTGGAAGGTGTTTTCACTAAACGGGTCGGGGACATTCTGTGCGCCCGGGATCCCGATAGTTTAAAACGGTGATTTTGAGCTGCATTTTCATATTTGAGAATAGATGAAGATAGATGAGGATAGAGCGTGTGTGGGAGTGATACCCTGTTGTCTTTCGCGAGAAACTCACCGGTGAGAACTTAGTCACAGGGTGCATTGTCAACGTGAAACATCCAAACTTTGCATTCCACAGATCCGGTCGCTTTCGTCGAATGTCATCCATGAAACGCTTCAAAACATCCCAGTTGAACGATTGACTGAAGGTCCGGCCCTGGAAGACGAATTCACGTGACAGGTCTTCCAGAAGGCTCATCGTATTCCAGAGACGGTATTACCTCATTGCTTTAAACTTGCTGAAGCATGTTCAATGTCACTGTAGTAGACGTCCCAAGTTTAACGCAAAATTTCATGTTGGTTCCTGTCCATGATAAAATCGTAGACCACAACATACACGTGATCACAAACCACAAATTTCACAATTTGCGAAGTAAACACATCAGTATCACTCGGTACACTACCTAATGAAGGTCACTGCTAGCTCTCACTGCTAGCTTCCACTGCTCACGCAAAAGTACGCTCCCATGTACTGTCGGGCCACAGAACAAGTCTTGTGACGCTGTGATATCTTGTTTAGAAAAATATATACACGAGCGCAAGTTGAAATTCTATAAGAATAAATATTCATACGCATACACAATAGAGAGAAAACCTATCTTATAACACGGTGTACATTTAACTAACCGGAAGAGCGCAAACACAAAAAAGCCAAATTATGTGTGAATGCCTGTCAGTGTTTGTGTTCCTCTGTATTTACGTTCATGCATATTTATATGTGTGTTTGTGTGTGTGTGTGATAGAGGGAGTGTGCGTATATGCGTCTGAGAGAGAGGGTGTGTTTGTGTATGCCTGTGTGTACACATATACATGATGAGTGCTTCTTTCGTTCTTGAGTATATCAAACGTTTGACTTATTTCAAATTCGGTGTCTTATGTGTGAGTAGCATGGAGTGACTTTTCAGCCCGAAAAGTGTCAAACACACTTCATCACATATTTTACGTACAGCATTTCCCCTGGCAATAATATCTCCCACTTGTTCTCTTTCATGCACATTCATGCGTTATTTCAAGCCTCCACCTGAAAGGTAAATCGTGCCATGACATGTTGTTATGCTCTGTATGGAACGATGTAAATCAACTGTGTACATGTGGCATATATTGTAACTTTCCGGATACTTTCAATGTGTGTGTCATTTCATTCTGTTCATCCACATCTGGAAATATTACGTCTCCACCTTTTTAACATCCCTCTTCATCTTTATGTAATTTATCCAAGCGATTTTGAGATTAATTCCTACTGCTATCGTATATTGCTTTCCACCCTATTGGTTGTAGTTTTATTCCCAGTCTTTTTCCGAGACGCTAGCTTTCCTCAAATAAACTTTTATGCAGTCATTGAATCACAGCTTAGCTTTATGAGAAGGGTGCTTTCCGTTCCTCGGATCACCATACAGGTGTTGCTTCGGTTTCTTGAAGTCGTCTATTTTCACCCATGAAATAACAAATTGTTTCTTATAACGTATGCATTTAGCATCTTGATTACTTTCGAATTAAATATGTAACTATATACCTCTATCTTCAGAAATATATATCTACACTATGCAAATTTAAAGTTCTTCTTTATATCCTTTGTAAAGTAAATTTCCCCAAATTTATCAATAATAAACGGGACGTGATGCCTTCAGCTATGCCTTCAATTCAGGTGTAAATTGACGCATAATTTCAGGTATGCCTTCAATTTAGATGTAAACTGAAAGCATAGATGAATGCCTTCGATTACAACACTACTATAATATGAGTTATGCCTTGAATTATTGTCATAGCATGAAATCTTGAAAAAAAAAATGGAAATTTAGCCTTCTTCAAGAATAATCGCTCAATTAAAAAAAAATACATTAAGGCACCTTATGTATATGCCGTATGGGTAATTGGGTTACTTGTTTGGTGAAACAGTGTAGGAAATTATGTAATGCAAGATAGTTTCTCCTAAATGTACTGTATTTTCTATTAATCTGCTGTGCTAAAACATCATGAATTATACCGCCATGACGCTACATTAAAAAACAGCGCTTTTTTTGTGCAGAATAGATAAGAATTTTAAAAAAGTCACAAGATCATTCCTTAAAACGGGAGAATTTTTCAACACTATACGGAATCAAACAGAGTTTATTGCTGCTCTTAAATGCATCTATTTCGCACGAATGAAATTTATTACGAGTGAAATCTGAATTTAGAAATCGGAGAATGCATAATATTATAACTAATTCTCTGTCGTACCTTTACCTCTAATCGGATATGTTGGGTGTAAACTTTTACGCATTAATATAGGAAATCTTAAAATGTTGCTTTTGACACATTGTAAAACAGAACTTCTTGTAGAATCCTGTTCATGTTTTATCACTACTGTTGGACGTAATCATAGAGTTGAGGATCAATCATTGAATTAATGTTTTAATTTGCACATTAAAAGTATAACGTTTACTTAAATTTATTAACATTTCAATGTCTCGCCTTACTCAAATCCAGTTAACATTTATCATCGAGCATATGTCTGCTCTTAACGTTTTAATGTTTCCCATTTTTCCGTTAATGTTTCCCATTGTTCCGTTAATGTTTCCCATTGTGTTAGTGATCACTCTTAACATCTGCGTTTACATTCGGATGGATTAGCATGTCAAGTATTACATCAAGTATATTAGAGACGTGAAATCATTTGTTCTACAAAGAGTTACGTCTTTCCATATCAACAGGTGAGATATTGGCAGTTATGTTGGGGAGGAATTTATATAGGAAAAACACTCTACCTATTAATCTGAGCCGAATTCGAAGACGCAGCCAAGCAGAAATTGTGATATGTATTAATATTCTTCTCGCAAGCATCAACCTCGGCGGAACAGTAGTAAAATTCGGCGGTAAAACGTATGACTTATTCTTGATTTTAATTTTTTCTGATGAACGGATTGACTAATGGACTGGCGGGAGAATAATAATGACTCCAAATAATCCAAATAATTTACGTGGTATTTTTCGTTGCATGCGATTAGTCTGTATAAATGTGATTGACAGGTTATTCAACGCAGCCTGTTTGTACATGTATATATATGTTAGTGTGTATGTGTGTGTGTGTGTGTGTTTGTGTTTATGGATGTAAGTGCGTATGTATACAGATCGAAGGCTTGTGGGTATTATTCAGATATACACCAAAATATATGTCTGTATGTGTGTGTGTGTATTTGTGTCTTTGTCCCGTCAACATCGCTTGACAACTGATGTTGGTGTGTTTACGTCCCCGTAACTTGGTAAATTGGCAAAATAAGATCGATAGAATAAGTACTAGGCTTACAAAGAATAAGTGTAGGTGTTGATTCCTTCGACTAAAAGCGGTTCTCCTGCATAACCGCAGTCAAATGGCTGAAACGAATAGAACAATATCTCCCTTCCCCATTTTCACACTACATACGTCAAGATCACCAGCATTCTATCTCCCACACACAGCCCCTCGTTCTTCGATCACCGTTTGTTATCTCCCCCTTTTCTTAGCTCTCCTGAAAAAAGAATTTCTAACTTCCGGTCAACCATTATGAGCCATTATTATGATTGACCGTTGACTGAACACTATTCAATTTTTTTTCTCCGTGTTTTTCTCCTTGTCTCCGTATTCTTTCTGTTGAAGAGCGTAGCTCGAAACGTCAAGGACTTTCTGTATTCTTGAGCGTCATACTAATACATCCTTTTGTTATTTACACCACCTGTCCTCGTCTGTTCTTGTTTTTTCGTACATT
>NC_068986.1:100794329-100795547 GCF_001194135.2 Octopus bimaculoides | reverse complement strand
ATATATATATATATATATATATATATATACGTGCGTACTTATGTATGTTTGCATGCATATATGTATGTATGTATGTATACCCATTATTTCAGCTCGAACATTCCGGGTGTCCAATAAGAATTGTTGTCAAAAAGCAACTTCACTTGTTTCCAAATAGTGTATTCAATTAGATCAAACGAGATTACTTCCTCCTACCTACCCAAAAAGAAGATTAAATATATCGACCACAGAAGTGCTCACTATCGAAACCAACTTGCATTGTACTTTAAATTTGATTTTTTCCGAAAAGTAAAAAATAATAAGTAATGTACAAATAAGCACTATTTTGATGTACCAAACTGGATAAAAAAGATTCGTTAGCAATTGATATTTCAAAGACAAAAGCTAGTAAGTAAAATATATGAATTCTAAGAATATTATCTGGATATTATGGTATTGCGGAGTAACATGTGTTCAATGGCAAGTTGATCCTTTCATCTTCTGCCCTAAACGTGCCATAAAGAATACATTTTGCCTGTCTAACTTTAGTTCCTCTAACAATTAAGTTAGAGTAGTCTGGCAATATATCAGCATTATAACACTTCTGCAGATTCAGAGAAATTAATTAAAAATATTTTAGTAATACTACGAAATTTAATGTTTGATTTAGCACAGTAGAGAATTAATTGAAATTTGATGGTCTCAAGAACGTTAAAATGTATAAATCACGTGTAAATAGTAAGACGAAGAAGAACAGGTAACATTTGCTAAAAGCAAATTTTAAAACTGAAAGATATCTATGCCACGAGCATAGATTATTTTTTAAAATGGTTTCTTTTAAATTATTTCGAGGATAATTAATGATTTTAGTTTGAAATATAATTTCTTTTAATAGATATTCTCCTTTAGCTATTCTATTTTTGTATCTGCAACCAATAAACTCGTTCAGATTTCTCCATACGTATCTAGGGACGTTGTGCATGGAAATACCTACAACTATTCTATTCATATTAACAGGAGAATTGCATTCATAGAAATCAATACCAAGAATGTCATTCAAATTGTAGTTTCAGCTGCGTGTGTGAATCCTGTGGTAACTATATAGTTATTTTTATATATTATATGCTTACGTTTGATATTATATGAGTCCTAAATACTTACAGTAACACATTCTCTGTGACTTTTATTCTAAAGTGTGAAGTGGTCAACAACATATATATATATATATATATATATATA
>NC_068986.1:100791241-100793870 GCF_001194135.2 Octopus bimaculoides | reverse complement strand
ATATATATATATATATATAAGTTGTGCAACATTCTTAAGCGCCTAAAAACTAACTCCAGCTTTCTTAAGCACCTGAACAATAAAACACAATAGAAACTCTACAACTAAATTTATACTCTATATATCTGTATAATTGCACAAACGAATATTCAATGCTACAAACGACCAAACGTATGCACCAGTTGCATCACCATATAGATCCAAGATTTATTATTCTTAATAAATTTGGAGCAAGGACTGGTATTTTGCATGCAGTGTACGAGTTGATTACTTGAGCAACTGCATTTTATCATTACTTTATTTTATCGATCTCTGAACCCGTGATAGGCAATTTGAAAGGATTTCAGCGCAGAACATAACAAAAAATACCGGAAATAATTTTTTAGGACGAGCTAACGATTCTGACAGATCGAATCAAATATTAATACCCCTATTTGTTATAGGCACAATTCCTAAAATCTTGGATTAGGAGCTAATCAATTACATCAACCCCAGTGCTCAACTGGTACTCATTCTATCGCTCCCGAACCATGAAAGGCAAGCGTGAGGACGTTCGAAATGTCAGTAAGCCTTTTGCCCGGTGTAATGTCGATTCGGCAAGCTCAACTCCTTACATCCAAAATTAATAATATTATCTCCTCAAAATTCTTTTAAACACATTACTGTACAGAAATTATGCATGCGTATACAAACATTTTTTTTTAACACAATCATACAGAAATAACCAAAGAATCCAGGATGTTTTATACATGGCACATATTACATGCCATACACACACACTTCTTGGCTCCAGAGTAATTTTGCGAAAGAAGCTGACGTAGATATAGGCATTGATGTATGATTAGAGAGGTTCCTTTGCTACGACGTGATTTCGGTTTCAATCCCATGCGGTGGGATGTTGCTCAAGTATTTCCGACTATAGTCGATCAATGCCGTGAAACTGAATTCGCATGATCGAAATAGATTGGAAATCTGTCGCACATACATATATATGTGTGTGTGTGTGTGTGTGTGTGTGTGTGTGTATGTGTGTGCGTGCGCGCGTGTATGTGTGCGTGTGTGTGCGTGTATGTACGTGTGTGTGTGTGTGTGTTAGATAGATAGATTGTCTGATTGATTGAATGATTGATTGACTGATTGATTGAAAGATATAGATAAATATATAGATTGATCGATAACCAGATAGACACATAGATAGATAGACAGAAAGATAGATACACATACACACAAGCTTGCTTACATATATACATACAGGCAAACATACATACATTTCTACATGCAAACTTTCATAGACAGATGTGTATATATGCACATAGAATATGAGTGCCTATATATGTGTGTGTATTGTGTTTTTCTGTGGGCATAAACATGCATGTGTATTTTACAAAACGACACTGACATGAATAGATTTATATATAAATGTGTATATGTGCGTTTATATTTGTGGATGTAAAATGTTTAAGCGTACGTGTCTTTCAGCAGTGAATGTTTTCGTCGATATGTGTGTGTGTATGTATGTGGGTGTGCGTGTGTGTGTGTGTGTGTGTGTGTGTGTGTGTGTGTGTGTGTGTGTGTGTGTGTGTGTGTGTGTGTGTGAGTGTGTGTGTAGGTCTAACTTATATGACATAACCCAACAGTCTAAAGAATCTCAAATGCCACGAACCTGATATAAAATTATCATCGATTCATAATTTTATTGCGGAGAAAAATAAGTTTATAATATGATTTCATAACCTAATTATATTGTATTGTTTATCTGAAAATGTTTATCATCAATAATGATTAGAGAAAGATCAGACGTTCTGTGTTTTTTAACAAGTAAATACAACAGTTGATTTTGTTCACAACTCGACATATAATATGATAAGGTGTGTATACATACAATATAATGCGGCTAGTACTTCGTTGCACGTGAAATGTCTACATGACTATCGAGTGCATAATATTTTTATTTGATTTATGAACACGTCACTATGGTTTTCCTTCAATGTTCTGAAGCTAAAATATGCAGTATATCTAAACCGAAATTTGAAGAATTTTCACAGTATTCATTTTACTGCGCTATTGTCTGCAGGACATAAAGGCAAGCTGTTTACTTATGTCAGTCAGTACATGTTAGTCAGGCAACCACTATCTTTCTGAATATCATACTAAACATCTGCTTCTGAACTTGCCAATGTATTGAAAAAATCTATAATATATTTCAAAGAGAGAAATTTAGGGAATCATTCTGCATGCTAAATACACAAACCTCAAACTTTATTATTTATGAATTATGTTTAGTAACTGGTGCAAGCTTTTTCTGTGTAATTCTGAAAGTACGGAGATATATTTGTTACTATCAGTCCGGTTTAAAAACAAAATTAACATCTATATCCGACGTCTTTTAAATTTCAATATTGTCGTAAAGCGGATGTTATTAAAGTTATCGCTCTATTTTTTTTTAATCATGACTACAAAGAGTTTTACCAACTCATCACATGGAGATATTTTGTCGTCTTTACCAACTCATTACTTTACAAATGTGAATGCTTATCATATATGTATTTAGCACCCTTTCTCTATAACGTATTGTGTATGCGCTTTTTGTATATATATATATATATATATATATATATATATATATATA
>NC_068986.1:100787449-100791231 GCF_001194135.2 Octopus bimaculoides | reverse complement strand
ATAGCCGAACCACGCTAGCGATTATTTTTAGATTTGAAGTATGCATATAGGATCGGTTTGTCTTTTAATTGCTAAGACGATCTCAGTTAATTGAAGTGTTATGTGTACTATCTTCTAAATGAGGTCACAATATGTTTGACCTTTAACTGTTATCTCTATTAAAGTTTTCTTCAAAAGCGTCGCTGTGTAATAATGTTCACCATGTGAGAAATATTCCACGTAAAATAGATAAGACGACACTTTGCCGACTCAATATTAAATATATATAAGCCTGCTTGCAAATATAACAGTGTGGTAGATGTAGTTCCGTTGTTTCTCCTACACATATATCGCAGCATTAAACTGCAAAAAACAGATCTTAATTATTTATTTCATGAAACATTGTTCAACCAATTTATAATGCTCGGAACATTGAGAGAGTTTCATCTCAGCACCAAATACTTATATCAAACCACTTTAGCAAATAATATAAGTTTTAGTCGTGAAGACACGAAATCAGCCTAAAGCCAATAAGTAGTTATTACTGATTAGCACCATGTCAGACCTCATTGAGCAGTCCTGACATTAAAATCATTCGATTAGAAATTTCTGTCATTAATGCCAATCCAACCGTAATTGTCCCTACCTTTTCAGGCTTATCTTATATAAGATTATACGTTGTGCCTATCACATTTTTAGAGAGCGGGGTAGGGTGTAGGTGATTAATGGTAGCTATTCATTGAAGATCGGGTAAGAACGGTGAAGCTTCATTAACCGATTTAGGTATTGCAATTTAAATTTCAATCTCGTAGTAAATTTCACGCTTTGAAAATACTAAGAATCATGAAATTGGACACAGAAATAGTGGAGGTTGTGTAAATTTCACAATGAGCAATCACATTCACATAAACGGAAGATTCGCTGTTCGTTGAATGTCTCACGATGTTTATACTCACTGCTCGGCATTAAAATATGGAAGCTGATGTTACACAATGGTAATAGGATCATTCTTTTAGCATGCATTTTGAAATATAATATGCAATAGAATTATAAGTACCTAAAAAATCATTTCTTGTACACAAGGAACCCGAACAGATTATGTGTGATGTAATGACATTGTATACGAATTTCGGTAAGAAGATAAATTTGGAAAATAACAGCATAAATTCATACTGCTTTATACACCAATGTATCTGATAAATAATGAATTACACTTAGTTATTTAGAACCTAGTGCCTCAGATTTACAACACAAAGATAAATTTCTAAGGCCATCTAATGATGATACGGAAAATAAACGGAAATAAAATTCCAATAAACGTTTTCAAATTACTATATTACTGTTACTACTTAGACCTCACAACTGTAATCTTACAACTTCGATATCAAAGTGGTTAGGGATTTATTTGATTAAAGTAAGTGCAACTTCATAAAATCGTTTCTAGAATAACCATTTCTAGAATAACCATCTCATTCATAGGACAAGAATTTCAATAATCGATTAATAAAACCATTCATTTGAATATTGACGGTAACTACACACGCTCTTATGGCGCTTGCTATACATCCTTGTCAATATTCTTGAAACATTCAATCTGAATTTAGTATTTGTAAAGATAATTAAATTAGATCTAAACTTCAAGCAACACTTTACAAGTACACTGTTAGTTTGGGAATAATGTAATTAAATTAAAAAGTAATGAACGTTCTTGAAATACACCTATTCAATGCAAATAATGAAAGTATAAATGACGAGGAATATTAAGACGGCTAAATCACATTCACAATAAAATGTTATTCTGATTTATGAGACCACATTACAAATATGCAATTCTTGCGACCAAACAAGTGCAAATTTTACAATTTCAATACTTACATTGTTCGAGCCAAAATGTTTTATTGAATGCTGTTGCTTAAAATGAAAATTCCGATATGTATTTCAAAATACTTCAAATGTTATAGAATCAGTAAAACGAATATGTGTAAATAGAGACCATATGTATACATACAGAGTTATTCACACAATCAGTTCATATGAGAAAACGTATTTGCATATATAAAATTCTTCATTATATAGGCGGATGGACTAATATAGACTAATGCCCAACTTCCTTCTCTCTTTCAATACATACGTGTATACACATATATATTTGAATTTAATGTACAAACGAGAGAACTACTAATAGTTCCATGCTTTTGTGATACTTGAACAAGCATATTTATAAAATATGTGATATATCTCAAATCAATCATACGACCTATGTTTATGCGCCTATATTATTTAAAAAACAAGGAAAATGGACGGCGAGAAAATAAGAAAAACATGTGGAAAAAACGTAAAGTATTTTCGTGCAAAAATTAGAATGAGAAAAAAGAAACGAAATCGAGAAGATTGAGATTTTTGCCATCCCTTATTGCAGAGAGCTCATTACATACAACTGCTATAGATGAAAATAACAGAAAATATCCCAAAGTCTGCGAGACAACAACTCAATCCGAAGCGGTTGGTTCCTTCCAATTCGATAAAAGAAATTTGTCCAGGTGTGAACACCTGCTAAATCTGAAATTAAGCAGTTTGGTGGAATTGCTGGATCTAAGAAGACTATGAGATCTTTTGGCTGCAAATAAGTTACATTCCTTAGATCCATTAATATATGTCTTGGATTCCTCCACTGTTCTCCACTTAATTGCATGTGGTGTGGAGCAGCTCTTCAAAGCAATCGTGGCTAGCCAACTTAGTTGCATTACTTTTATAGTTGCGCCGGATTTGAATAACGTCTCTGGAATTAGCCATCACATAACTCAATGTAAATTCTCCTTTTCAATTGATTTATCTTGAAGGGTAAATGTAACTTCAGCCTCGTATAATACGGAGTTTATCATGCACACCTGGTCAGGTCGTCATCCTTCAGGGGCCCGAGAATTACAACTGAGTGTTCTTTTGAGAATTATAAGGAGTTCTTCATATTGGTGCAGCACGTGTATGTCATTTTAATTGAACGTTTGTTAAAACTTTCCCTGTATTCATCATATCTCTTGGAAAATTTTTATCTGTAAGAGACAAGAATCTCAGGAAGTGAGAAAGGAGGGACATGATGTTAGAAGAGGAAGGAGATGAAGTGTCTATTTCGGTCTATTTTCACGATTCAAATATACATGGGTGCGGTGTGTGGGTGTGTGCGTAGGAGTGTGTAGGTGTGTGATTAAATTTCCTGCGTTAAGCATGGCCCTAGTAATATGCGGATAAACTTGTTCTCTCCCACTGGACAATGATGGCAACTCTTTGAAAAACAAATTTCTTTCAAACAATGCCCCACCTTAAATAACGACCTGGCTTTACCATTTTTAAAGGCCAAGAATAAACTTGTCGTTGAAAGAACTTACCAGCTGTAACTACATTTTCTTCTTTCTTCTTTCACCATTCCTTCTCTTTGACACTCCTTTCAGATACACAGGCACACACACACCAACACAAAACACTCACACACACACACAAAAACACACATTCACTCTCACTTATTCCCCAATTCCTCACCATCTTTTACTATCCTATATCTCTTTCTCCACCCCTACACGTTCAATAATAATATAAAAAGAGACAAATCCTCCGAAGTGAAATCATATCTGAAGAACCTACACGGATAGGTGCAGACACTAATATTTAAAAAATATGTGACATGTTAATAAAAATATGTAAATGTATAACCAACCAGATATCTGAGTACCTTATTATTTTTTCTAATATATAATTCCTGTACATCACCTCCAAACCTTCCAATATATATATATATATATATATATATA
>NC_068986.1:100782686-100787172 GCF_001194135.2 Octopus bimaculoides | reverse complement strand
ATATATATATATATATATATATACATATATACATACATATGTGTCTGTTGTAATGTATGGATATATATGTATATTGTATGTATGTATGAATATGTATGTATATGTATGTATATATATGTATGTATGTATATTTGCGGATCCATGAAAAGTGAAACTCCACTAACTACACTGTCTATCTGTGCATACGTGTCAATAGTGCCTATTTCTTAGATTCTACGTAAACCAAGTCTTTTTAAGTGACAGTTGTACTTAGCACGTTGCCTCGCGTGGAAATATAATTAGTCAGTGTATCTAGACTCGAAAATCTGCGATGTGGTTCACGACACATCTGAAGCCTCTCTCGCAAGTCATTTCTAAAAATATGTGAAATTATTTCATTAGTTATAATTTTCTATTGGTCATATATCATGTGGATGTAATACTTTACATGAAGTTGTAAAAATATACAAATCTGAGAAGAGATGGATTAAATAGTATATTTATTATCTTTCCATTACGTTCTGCAGTCAAATAAAACAGAGATATGATCGTTATCATTCTTCCTTTTTAGTTCCCTTGCTGAAATCCAGTTGACATATAATTTGCAGAATGAAATTTATAATATTACATAAAAGAAAATTATCATCGATTAAAACCAGTTTCACGCGCCACTTTTTAGATTTTGTTACCAAAGAAGTAAATTTAGAGTAGTAACATGACATTTCCACTAAAACAATACAGAATTATTATTTACTTGTTGCGTTTACGTCAAAAAAAGAACATACTTTTCTTTGATTGATTAAATACGGAGAGAAAAGAAAAAAAATCATGGTTACTTCAAACTACGTAAACTGATTAATGATAAATGGTAGACGACTTCAAAGACACACCAAACAAACGTGATACTGCCTATATACATATGACGGAAGTATTTCACTGTGGGAGTCGTACATGTTATTCTGCAAGAAACTCTTCATTTAGTGCTTGAAATGTTGCTAATTAAAAACTAATGCTAATGAATGCGTAAATTATTTTCAGTTGTTCAATGTGTGTGAGTATAAAACTTGTTAATTAAAATTTCACTTAATTGCGCAACATCTCATTCGGTGGAATGTGTATGTGTATGACAGAAAGCGTCTGAGAAAACATTGGGAGAGGAAATGGTGATTTTTGCATTTTATTACATTATTTTCAGTTAGAATCTCTGTCTATTAAACTTCAAATAATAAAGAACAAATAATTTGTAGAAGAAAAACAAAAACAAAATATGCCTACCAATACGTCGTTTTATCTAAGGCATTGCCCAAGGATATAATCCGAACAAATACCAGTGCGAATAATGCAATCAACGTTGAGCCAATAGAGAATGAGTTTTATTAATTTTGGTTATTCGCACATTCTCGTAAACTAATTTTACTGTTGCAAATCGAATAATTTTTTGTACATGACAGTCCCATTAATTGGTATACAATTGGTTTCATATCTACAGTTGGTTTCGTATCTACAAGTATATATAACGCATGAAATAGTGATATAATTATCTTTGCCGTTTTACAGTTTAATTATGATGATGAGTTCATCCCTTTACACAAAAATTAATATATTCATCATTAATATGGCGAATGTATTTCTATAATTATATCTAAGCTTATTACCTTAAATGAGTTTTGAATTAATTTTGAAAGCAATGATAACGTCCATGCATTGTAAATTCTTGTACTGAATGCATTTTGCTCTTGATCTTACGAGTATGTCAAATTTTCCCACACCACAATGTATATAAACCTCGAAATTCTCATGTGATTATCTTTGTAATTCTGCTGTTGAAGTAGCCGTCTATATACGTATTTCAATAGGCATGCTTTGTTGTTGCTGGTTCAAATATATATTACAGAACACGTAGCAAGATTACATTAATCGAACAGGGTAAATGCTGCCAGATGATATCATTTCCAAGTTTCAATTACTTGGTCATCCTGCAGGTATAGTGTATAGCTATCTCTTAACTACATATAATCCATAAGGATGTGTATAGCAGTTCTGAGTTGAAATGGAAATTGGTGACAAATATACACTATTAGATTCCGAAATAGATTCCGAAATGATTAAAAAATAGAATTCTTTCTTTTGCCGAACCGATAAGTTACGGGACGTAAACACACCAGCATTGGTTGTCAAGCGATATTGGGGGAAAAACACAGGCACACAAATATATATACACACACATACATATATACATACATATATTCGACGGCCTTCTTTCAGTTTCTGTCTACCAAATTCACACACAAGGCTTTGGTCAGCCTGAGGCTATAGTAGAAAACACTTGCCCATTGTAATGCAATTGGACTGAACACGGAACAATGTGTTTCGTAAGCAAGCTACTGACACTGAAGACGGGGCAATCTAATTTGTGTACATATTTTTTCGTCCTATAAGTAAGGAAATTTTTTATACCTCCCTTATTTTTCAAATTAAGATATACAAAATTCTTTTTCATTTTAAAATGTACTCTCCTTCATCTTCCACATTGGTCTTCCATTTATCCGGTGCAAATGCAGGGCCCCTCTTCCAAAGTTCGCTTGTCGGTGATGGAAAATACGTCTCTGATGTTGTTCTGACCTTGGCTACAGAATTCACATTTTCTCCGTCCAAATGATTTTCAAGACTGGAATAAATGATAATCAGATTAGGCAATGTCCGGCAAATATGCTGGGTGGGGCATCATTTGTCATTCAAACAGCTCAAGCCTTTGTAATGTCATCCTCGTTGTATGCGACGAAGCAATATCCTGATGGAAGAATACCTTTCGTCTTAAAACCAAAGATGGTAGCTTTTCCTCTATCGCTGACTTGAATGAATGGTTCAATGATAAAATCTAAGCTTATCTGCTACTTCCGCAACAGTTAATATGAGATTTTGTCCCACCAGGATTTGCATCGAGCTCTACAGATCTTCCAGGACGAGGCTCATCTTCTAGTATGTATTTTCCGACTCGGAATCACTATTGACAATGGCTTACGCTTATCTTATTGACTGATCCCCATATACTGCATTGATATTCTTTGCACTTTCCTTTGCGTTGTTGCCTTTATTGAACTCATAAAGTTAAATATATCGAATATGCTCCGTTTTCATTTCCATTATAGCTTTGAAAAATTAACTGTTAAAATGAACTACAGTCTTCAGAACTTGCACTAAGTATAAGGACAAGGTAACATTTGTACGTGCTTTTATAGCAATTTGATGCAGTTAGTTTATCCTGTCCACCTCCGACTCTTATTTAATGCAATTGAAAAAACTGCTTTATCTATGGGATGAGCCAATATGTGTGTATGTGTGTTTAGGTTTTTGAGTATGTGTGGGTCGATAGATAATTTTCATATATTTATATATATATTCATAACATAAGCATACCAATAGAAAGTTTACATTACCATAAAAAATAATTGATTTTCCTTCGTTTTGAAGCAAAAATAAATGCAATGTTGAAGTAGCTAACAGGAGTCCCTCAGAATTATGAATGTTATTCTAGAATAGATAACGATGTTTAGCTGACACCTTCGTAGGGCATTTATCTACGAAATACATTCCATTAAGTTGTTTGCAGATAAATATATAATCGCTGTTTTACCGATCATATTGATTTAACAGGACATGATACAGAAAATGATGCAGTTAACGACAGAACTACAAGAAAATATGAAATGGAAATAAATGCTAAATTTTCAGCTAAACATTAAAAATAAAGAAAGAAGAGAATAACAGCGATAGAAACGAAGCATTTTAGCGAATTTAAATATTTGTAAAGAAATAAAACAGGATGTGTTAGATCAAAGAATGTGCCGGATCACATCAAGTAAGCCCATGTCAAAAAATCGATGTTTTCCGAAGTATAGAAAAAGCTTCATGGAAAGAGAAGATTACGTTTGAAGAGTGAAGAGAAATTACTCTTATCTGCTCTGATAGAAATGTTTAGAATGCTGTGTTTTAGTCAACACTATATTATGAAAGAGTGTCATGTACATTTCTAACTTCCTTGAGAAACAGGAGTGGAAGATGATATAGGAAATTGATGTTAAAATATTCGGAGAAAAAGGGTGTTAGACCAGCGGTCACTTGTTGAAAGGAATTGATAGAGGTGTGATATTTTGTCGGTTTATGCGCAGCAAATGCTAGGGATGGAGAGAACATGTATGTGTGGGCATGTATATATAATGAGAGGAGCACAATGTATGTGTACATGTTCATATACGTTTATTTTTTTAATATGGACAAAAGTTGTTGCTTACAGTTCTTTATAATGTTACGGAAACTGTAAGCATATATTTATACACATGAAAGGATGAGCATATGTTTATACGCATTAATCAAATAAAGTATTTCGTGACTAATTTACAATACTAATACAGAAATATGCTTGTCGGTATTTAAAACATTGAAGGCAGTGTAGGTTAACTCAGTTATTCTGATAAACAACCGATATGGTATATATATATATATATAT
>NC_068986.1:100779791-100781973 GCF_001194135.2 Octopus bimaculoides | reverse complement strand
TATATATATGGAAAGTGTGTAACACATACACACATGTGCTGACACACATGTGCTGACACACATGTGCTGACACACATGTGCTGAAACACATACTCACACATACATAGAAAGGGTTAGACAGAGATAACGAAAGCGAGAGTGGTGGTACACTAGATATGGTCGTGGAGGCGCAATGGCCCAGTCTTTAGAGCAGCGGACTCGCAGTCATAGGATCGCGGTTTCGACTCCCAGACCGGGCGTTGTGTGTGTTTATTGAGCGAAAACACCTAAAGCTCCACGAGGCTCCGGCAGGGTATGGTGGCGAACTCTGCTGTACTCTTCCACCACAACTTTCTCTCGCTCTTTCTTCCTGTTTCTGTTGTACCTGTAATTCACAGGGTCAGCCTTGTCACACTGTGTCACGCTGAATATCCCGAAGAACTACGTTAAGGGTACACGTGTGTGTGGAGTGCTCAGGCACTTGCATGTTAATTTCACGAGCAGGCTGTTCCGCTGATCGGTTCAACTGGAACCCTCGACGTCGTAAGCCACGGAGTGCCAACAACAACAACAAGAAACATGGCCTAAAATTCGGAGGACGACGAGATAAACTACCTACATCAACTTGAAGTAAAAGCCGGTACTAATTTTACTTTGTAGTTATTCTTAGTACAAGTTTTGCAGAGTGCAGTTCAATTTTAAGTCATGTTGTCGAAGTTATAATGTGACAACGGCATCTTTTGCTTTATGAGTTCAATAAAGGCAACAGCACAATGGAAAGTGAGAGGAATAATAGTAGTGCAGTATATGGGTATTGAACAATAACAGTTAGCCAGTGACAACGATGGTTCCAGAAACGCGCCTTATTCTGGAAGATATGTAGAAATCGACGCGCAGACGTCCTGTAAAACCTGGTGGGACAAACTCCCACCACAATTGAGAATCTTGGATTTGTTCATTCAAACAGTCACCGATATCAGCGTCAGACAATTGAGTCAGTGTGTTCCTCATAAAACTTTCTGGGTCTAATCGCGCGCAGAGCGTGAATGTCTGCACGTCCTTGCTACTTCCTTACGAATGAACCATTTTTCTACCAAACTCTGACTGCTGACGAGAAATGGGGTCTGTATAAAAATATCAATCGCTGAATACAGTGTGTAGGGAAAGGAGAAACACCGGTATCCCAGGCTAAAGAAGGCATTCACCTACGCAAGGGGTTATTATCTATTTGGTGCGGTATGAATGGTTTAGTCGCCTTTGAACTTTTAAATGCAAACTAAATGATAAGAAAGGAAATCTACTGCGAGCATCTTGAGCGGTTTAGGTCAGCGCTAGAAGAGAAAGCGATCCTCTTTGGTTTCAAGATGAAAGGTGTTCTTCCATCTGGATAATGCTCAGCAACATATAGGAAGGATGACATTCCAAAGGCTGGAGTAATTTGGATGGAAAACGATGCCCCACACACCATATTCGCCGGATATTGCCCCATCTTATTACCATTCATTCCGCAGTCTTAAAAATCAATTGGACGGAAGGTGTGTTCACTTCCCCGTAAATTAGCGGTTCAGCAAAAGACACGGATAGAATAAGTAGTAGGCTTACAGAGAATAAGTCCTGGGACGATTTGTTCGACTACAGCATGGCCGCAGTCAAATGACTGAAACAAATATAGGAATAAAAATCGAAATATTTACATATACATATATGCTTCCGTTTTTTCGTAAAATATCTGGGGAGACGGCAGCATTTCTAATAGAAGGATAATCTAACATAAACTTGCAGTCAAAATTGTACAGACATCATGCAATGCTTATCCCTGGGACTTAATGTGGCGACCGATACTTGCTGACGTTTTGTATAAACATTTGCCACTTAAATCATGGGACGCAAAGAAACATTACTATTATTTCATCTTGAGATTCACTTTCCATGTTATGGAATCATATGGTGCTGTGTGAGAAGCGATGTTAGCGCATACATATGAATGAAAGCAAACGAGATTCAGGTTGAATATAAGACTACTTTCATCTGACAACACGAAGCAAACATCATATGAATGTAGACATCTATAGACGTATATATTTATATGTAAATTCATACAGACATACATACACATCAACATAAACACAGTTACACACGCACACACACACACACACATACACACACAGGCACATAGACACACACGCACACACACACACGCATA
>NC_068986.1:100774159-100778670 GCF_001194135.2 Octopus bimaculoides | reverse complement strand
GTGTGTGTGTGTCTGTGTGTGTGTGTGTGTATGTATGTGTGTGTGTGTGTTTGTGTCTGTGTGTGTGTGTATTTCTTGCATTTATCAGTGTGTATCAAATTATCTGCCAATAGATCAGTCATTTGCCTCCACGCTTTTGATTTTCTACCATACTTAGTCTAACATCTCATCATTGAGTATTACTTCACTTCTCTGTTGTATTCGGTTCGCAAGTATGTCGATATGAATTCGTTCATATAAAGATATTGGAACGTGAATTACAGCATAATGTTGCTTTTGCATTGCTCCCGTTGAAAGAATTATTCGTGACCAGGCGCAGGCTTAACTGTGTGGTTAGAAGCTTGCTAAATCACATGTTTCACAGGTTCGGTCCCACTGGGTGGAAACTTGACCAAGTGTGTATTTCCTATATATGATCAACTGTGCCATATCCATAATCATATACAGAAATTTATAACAATTCTAGAATAAAACCTTTCCTGCTTCCCATAGATATAACAGAATTTTTTTTCCCGTAAGACAGTTAGAATCTCATACTCCACTAACGCCAATATGGGTACTATCACAGCAAGGTTAAACAGAAAGAATTTAAAATTAGCAAGAGATAGTAATAATAATAATAATAATAATAATAATAATAATAATAATAATAATAATAATAATAATAATAATAATAATAGTAATAATAATAATATTAATGTCAACCCTAACTTAAACCCCTACAATATGAATAATGATATTAATCGTGACGTAGAAAATAGAAACAGCGGTAATAATGCCTCTAATATCTACAATATATACTGCAACTTTGAAGTCCATACTAGTACATGGACTACTGATATGCCTGATGATGCTGGGATGAATGTGAAAGATACTACAATAGTAGTAGTAGGATTAATATTAATAGTAATATTAATGATAATAGCGGTATAAATATCAATAATATTAATAGAATTAATTCTCCTAGTTGCAATTTTAGGGTTAAATCCTACTGTCCGTTATTAGGCCGATGTTTAATCCGAAACGTAATCTATAAGTGTACAATCACAACTGTAGCTGGTAAATTTGTGCATATATATATAACTTTGTATATATAACTTTGTATATATAACTTTGTATATATAACTAAAGAAGATAAATGTTTGAATAATGTTGTGTTTATACCAAACTACATCCTATTCATCACTTTATAAAATAAATATTAATTATTTAATTTGTTTTTAAATCAACCTGTGTTTCAATGCCAACATATATTGTAGGAAAAACATGGCAAATTTAACGGAACGTATACTATTTTCTAGTGATTTCCCTTTCTTTTTTCAATCATTAACTCAGCACCAAAATAGATGATCTGTCGTTGTACGTAATCGAATTACTCCTAAAATAATAATCACTTTACATGGGATAAAGATTTCCATTACAGAAATATCTAAAATAGAAAAATCCATTCCATTTACTTCTGTATATTATTTATTCCGTGCAACAAGATTCCATGCCCGTAGTGTAAATCACCAAACTACGTGCCTGCTACCAATAAATTTACTGCTCGACATACGGTTGTTTTCCTTTTATTTTCATCTATTTCATTCCGACTCTACGACCATGTAAGAAGGAGATGAAGGATATAATTGATAATACGATTGCTACTAACTGTATGCTAATCCATTATACCGACATTTTAACGAGGACATTATTCTAAATTTGACTTTGGATATCATACTTACTCTCTACTATTACTTAATTTACACTTAGCATATCACCTCAAATTTGTTAAGATGACTGCAAACGCTATTTCACTATATGTTAAATGCACAGATAAGGTAAAACATCATTGTTAATTCGTTGGGACATGTGAATATTACTACGTTAAAACTATATTCAGCTATGCGTCAACCTTGTTGAAATAAGGTATATATATGTGGGTTAACTTTCGTTTGTCTGCATAATTTTAAGTCTAGTTTTCTTTTTTAATGTAATAAACTTCGAAAATCCAATTGGGAATATGTGATACCCAACATATATTAATCAATGAATAATATTTCAATTATTGCTGCACGTGTGGGTGTGTCAGAAAACTAAGGTGGTGACTTCTCTTACTAATTACTCTTTAATATATGCCTATTTATAACTGTTATAAATAATACACAATATTCTAAACTGTCTCACTACCTGTCTGCAAACTATTTCACTAAGGGTCTGCCTCAGAAGAGTTTATAAACGAAATTTTATCTGGAATTTGACACCACTTTCAAAAGAAAATATTTCAGTAATAATAAGCATTGATTAATATACTGATTTTCGTGACTCAATATTAAATATTTAAGCTTCAAACTTTGGTACAAGGCCAGAACTTTCGGGAGTTCGGGTAAATCGATAATTTCGACGCCAGCGCTCAACTAGTAGTTATTTTATTGACACCGAAATGATGAGAGACAATGTCGACCGCTTCGGAACTGGAACTCAGAAAGTGAAGATGGATGAAAAGCTGCTAAGCATTTTTGCCCGGCATGCTAACGATTCTACCAGCTCATCCTCTCCACTATAAATTGTAGTAACGTGCACTTCAAATCAGTATGAGATATTTTTGTAAGGATTGCGCTACATAGTAATTTCAAGTTCCGTTACAGAAACTTCTAAACGAGACACTGCAGCAAGACGAAAGATCGATGGTTGACAAAGCATTACCTAACTTGTAAGTTTCAACTATATTATAGGAAAATTGTGATGGGACCTTCATCGATTTTGCTGTTACAATTAAATATTTATGGCATTTTCTTGCATTATGTTATAATGACGAATGACACCAATACAATTGATTCCAAAATGAATGAGCTTAAACCAATATCTCATGCACGAATATACTTCATCTCTTACGTAATCGGATGGCCATGTATTTCTAAGAATTAGTAATTATATTATGTGACCAAATACATTTTGGATAGCGGTGTCCGGCTAAAATATACAAATTGGATCGGATTAGAAATCGAAAATCCGTTTAGTTTAGTTTCAGGAATGTCTGCCTTCTTTACTTGAATATGTATAGTAAATAATCATATTTTCGAATAACGGTGAAAGGTCGCCGACACGCACACATACACACACACACACATACACACACACACACACACACACACACACACATACACATACACACACACACACACACATACATGTTTTAGAATCTTGTATCTTGTAAGTGCTACCTGATCAGCCCTTATAACACAGAAAAAGAAAGAGTATGGAGGGAAAAACAGAAATATTGTCACTATATAATGGATATTCTTTTGTCTCTCCTATCCGATTCTATTATTTTGACATAATTCAGTGCAGAAACAGGTAATGGATTCTCAATTCTAAATTATAGTGTGGAAATATAATGGAACAGCATATGGATATAACAAAAATTGCTTCATAGATAACAGTAAGCTAGTACCTAAAATAGCTAGTCTTAACCGTTTCGTATATGAATAATTTCCAGGCATGTCATTACATGTAGTAATCTAAACGACATCTGCTATTTCGGTTCCCTTTCGCATTAACTCATTTCAAAATAAAAACAATTATATTGAAGTTCTGAATCATTTCCCAATAATTTCAAATTACAATTTTAGTATAAATATTAATTGATCTTAAACTTTAATTTAAAACTCCGATATCAGTATTGAATTTTCCTTTAGTCAAGACATAAAGTCTTGCCTCAAGTCTTTATATCAATGCTTAGGCTGTTTTTCTTAAATTGAAAGTTAAACTCTTAGTATAAATGTGAATATTAATATGTCACTAAATAATTATATTACCTGAATAAGTTTAAGTTGCTTTGGTGAATTGCAAAAGAAATATGAAATACATAGTAATTTAATATATTATTTAGATTTAAACTTCTTTTAAATATTCTAAATACGTAATTCAGGAATGCTCAGAGATGCTCTAATGAATTCTGGATCAGTTACATATTCCCAAAAGCATAGCCGATATGAAAAAAGTAAGGAAGCATGTTAGTGTAAGCTTCGATTTCTAGACATACAAATCAAAATTTCTCCAAATCACACCGTTACATCATATAAACCAAGATACAAGGTTGCTGGGAAGGAATGGGCATAGTATTCATACACTTGATCATACATCAATTTTATGAGAGCCAACCTAGCGTTTGTGTAATTTATATCATTGTCGTTATTATCAACAACATGACTTTTTATTACTTCTAACGTTATTCTTATTGTTGTTAATTTCAATGATGTCTGATATCCATTCACTGTTTTTGCTTCTCCTGCTGCTATAACTATATTTTAGAGAACTGCCATTACTCAGCATAGTTATGTATAGCTTTTGTATTAATTCCCTTTACTAAAGACGTGATTATTCATTTAGTTATGCTGAGAATATTGACAAAAGTCATTCCAGAATACTCCATCCGTTCACAATTTTTTAAACATGTAATATGTTAAGTATTACATAATAAACAGACACTCACACACAGACACTCATATATATATATATATATATATATA
>NC_068986.1:100765903-100773605 GCF_001194135.2 Octopus bimaculoides | reverse complement strand
ACACACACACACACACACACACACACACACACACATACACACACATATATATATATATATAGGCCGTTCTCGAGCAAGTAGATCGCCACCAAAATCTTTCGAGCAGTTTTTCTGATGATGGTATACCATTGACTAGATTAACATATGAGATCATTCTGTTTTAAAAATACAAAATTTGAGGGAGACTTTCTTGCTTGTTCTAGCAGATCGTATGTCCGACCACCTAGAATCAGCCATGTTGTTTTCGTTGCTCTTACCGGTGTTGCAGATGTTCATTTGCTTTCTGCTCTACTTGTTACAGCGTCTTTTGTTATGGGAGATGAGATGATGTTTTCAAAACGTTGTTGTTGATACAGCTATTTCAATGGAAAACTAAATTTCCAATCACTGTTTACTATCATTCTAGTATCTGTAACTTCCGTTTTCTTACGTCAGCTTTCCTATAACATCCGCTTGATCGAAGACGAAATTGATGAAAGAATTCTATGTGAATTCAAATGTTTTCTCAAATGAAAATAGATGATCAAGACAGCACCCTCCTTTCGCTCTAGAGGGTATGCATTCATGAATAAGTGTGCATTAAATTCACGCTAATGAGCAACACACAATTTTAAATTTACATCTGTTGCCTGTAAAGCAAAATATGATGATGGCGACGACGATCGAGAGTCAGCGATGATTGTTGACAATAAAGATGATGATGATGAGGCTGATAATGAGAGGAGGAGAAGGAGAAGTAGAGAGGAACGAGGGAGAGGACGAGGGAGAAGAGACAAGGACGACGTAGATGACCATGGTGATGGAGAAGATGGAGGACAAGATTAAGAAGACGAAGAGGCCAGCACTGATGTCCACGGCCGCTACTCATGACTGTAATACATATACACATAGTAGTAATACATTTAAGGCGGCGAGCTGGCAGAAACGTTAGGACGCCGGGCGAAATGCTTTGTGGTATTTCATTCGCCGCAGCGTTCTGAGTACAAATTCCGTCGAGGTCGACTTTGCCTTTCATCCTTTCGGGGTCGATAAATTAAGTACCAGTTACGCACTGGGGTCAATGTAATCGACTTAATCCGTTTGTCTGCCCATGTTTGTCCCCTCTATGTTTAGCCCCTTACACATTTCATGCTAATGCATGGATTTATTATTTAAGATAATTGCTGAAGCTGAAAATGAAAATAATTATTCATTCTATAGTATTTCATTTGGGGAAATATTATGTTACACAATTAGAAGTCAAATGACTGGAACTTCATTAAGTTTCAAAATCGATTAAATTCACACTTTCTATCGACTTGTCCACACATTGATTTCTTATGTTAATAGGTGAGTATTCAAAGGGACGACTTTAACTTTAAAAAATTACATAGAATTAATGTGACTCATTGTGAGGTAAGGCCTGCGTTTTGAATTACAGATAGAGTTTATTCTACGTGTTTTATCATAATGTATATTCACCCAGTTTTAGTCACATGGCACATATCCCTCTAAAACTACGCGAAAAATCATTTGCCCAATTTGTCAAATAAAGGGATCGAACAAATAATACTATGAGAAAAAAGCGCAAAATTTACATCATCATAATTACAGACGCATATATACACATATCCACACGCACGCACATATATATATGTACATGGGAGGACAGATGTAAGTTTAATACTTATCTGAATGAAGGGTGAGTTTACGTGTAAAAATATAATAAATATCCAGCCTCCGAAACTGACTACACTAATCTTTTGTTCAATGGTAATATTATATTCTATAACTCTATATGAAGGTGGCACGCTCTCAAAGTCGTTAGCATGCCAGGTTGAATGCTTAGCAGGATTTCAGCCGTCTGTACGTTCTGCCGAGG
The DNA here is from genome assembly GCF_001194135.2 of Octopus bimaculoides. Taxonomy (NCBI): domain Eukaryota; kingdom Metazoa; phylum Mollusca; class Cephalopoda; order Octopoda; family Octopodidae; genus Octopus; species Octopus bimaculoides. The sequence goes on along the minus strand of NC_068986.1, from coordinate 100,771,744 downwards.
TCGACATTGCCCTTCATTTTTTTCGGGCTGGATGGAATAGATACCAATTGGAATAGGTACCGGGGTCGAATTAATCAACTGCCCCCATCCACAAGATATATATATCTTGTACCTGTAGTAGAAGGGATGATAACTCAAAATTAGATGACAAACCGGATGAATCATTCGCACGCTGGATAAAATGCTTCGCGGTATTTCTTCCGGTTTCAAATTTTGACTAAAAATAACATCGTGGTGGAAATCGGTTGCAGCATAGTAGAAAAGGATTCTGACTCGATTTGCGAGCATATGTGTGCGTGTATGTGTGTGTGTGTGCGTGCGTGTGTGTGCGTGTATGTGTGTGTGTGTGTCTGTGTATGTGTGTGTTTGTGTCTAATATAAAAAAAAATCTCACACAGGCAAACACACTTTCTGTTGGGAAGTTGACGTGATATCAAAACATAATCGCAATAATAATTTCTAATTATGGCAAAAGGCCAGCTCTTTTGAAGGAAAGGACTGCAAGATTACATTAGTCCAATTACTTTACTGCTAATTGATATTAACCTCGATTAGATTTGAGCTCAGAACATAAAATAAGGAAGAAATCCAGCTAAGCATTTTTTCCTGAGGCACTAACGATTCTGCCAACACGCTGCTTTGATCAGGAACGTGACACATAGTTGAAGAAATCATGAGTGAAAGGTAAGAAACTAGAAGAGAAGGGAACACGAATATTTGTCGGTAAATGACGAGAAAAACTTTTCGCGTGATAGGAACTAAGAAGTGGGCAACTATACATGTCCTGGAGAAAATAATGCACAATGAAGCCGAAGATTTTAACTGTGTTTTAAGTATATCCGTCATTTACCATTTTGACATAGTAAACATGTTTTTCAAATAAATTTCAAATGCAGTGATACGAAATAGAGTTATATAAGTCACGCAATATGAACATGACTTGAAATTTTATTTCAAAAATAGAAATAGGAAATATAGGTATATAAGTCACGCAATGAGTAACATGATTATCAAATCTATTTCAAATGCAGTAATATGAATTTTACTATAATATGAATCACGAAAATCTATTCTGAAGACTAGATACAACAATTGAACAAAAGAAAACACCATCGGGGAGGGAAATGACGGTAACTTAGTGAAAATACACACGAAAATATCGAAACAATAAATGGGATAAAAGAGGAAGAAGTGAAAGAAAAGGAGTCTCATGTCGTTACACTAAACAGACAACAGCAATTCAAATATCTAAAATGCGGAGAATTTGTGAAGTGATTGAAAATGCGCGATTACACGTTGCTATATATATATATATATATATATATAAAGGTGTTCATTGGTATATATGGATATATTTATATGTGTGAATATATATGTGTATATATATGCATACATATATATGTATATATGTACGTCTATATATACATGTGTGTGTGTTTGCGTAAATTATCGATTTCTTTGTGCAGTTATTTGTCTACATGTATATTTTTCTTTCTTTTCGTAAATCCCATAGAGACCCCAGGCCCTCAAATGCCATTCCATGTCCGAGGCAATATAACATTTCTACAGCCATTATACACCACCGCTAACAAATTCAAATACTTTGATTTATGTCCCTATCCTTACCGACCTATCTACATATCTATCCATGAAGCCATTATGTTGGCAACAAGATAACATGTTTGAGGTAGTATAGAGCTGTGTGAGTGTGTGTGGTGTGTGCGTCTACATATGTATGCTCGTGATTGTGTGTGTGCGTGCGCGTGCGTGTGTGTGTCTGTATGTGTGTGTGTGCGTTTGTCTGTGTGTATGTGTGTGGGTGTGTGTGTGTGTGTGTGTGTGTGTGTGTACCTGCCTGTATGTGTTTGCACAGGCATGTTAATGACTACTAGTGTTACGAACAAATTTTCTCTACTTTGAGACATATTATTTGGTCCTTTTATATTCCGAGTTGAAATTACTCTTGACCTGCGTCCTTCTAGAATCGATAAAGGACATGAAATATGCTGAAATCGAATCAAGCGGATAGAATCGATTCTCTTCTAAAGTTTAGGTCTTATGTTTATGTGCAAAAGATATTGTGCACTATTTGTTTTCTGCACACGTTTCATAAATCACATAAGATTATCTATAACCTATAAATTCTCATATGAACTTTAAAATAGTACACGAATTTATATTCCCCATAATTTGAACGCTGCTCCTTCCGTATATCTAATATATTGTCATATGTTTTACACGACTGAAATAGGCCGATAGGGGTCAGATCTTTTACTGTGAGAATACCGTTTACCACTAAAACGAAATAAGTAGATAACAGGTCGAGAAAACGCCGGAAGCAGACGCGGTGTCTGCATATTCTATCCTATATTTGGACCACTGCCATATATACTATACGCAACATATCTGAATACCTTTTTTCTTAAGTGGTGGCGGGATTGATTATACCGCCTGCAGTACTTGACTTGTGCATATTTTATCGAATACGAAAGAATGACAATTACAGTCGGCCCCGACGGCTTTTGAATTCAGAACGTATAAAGCCGGATGAAATGCTGCTAAGCTTTTATGCTGCCTTCATAATGGTTTCCAATTTTGGCACAAGGCCAGCAAATTTGGAGAGATAAGTCATTCGATACAGCGACCCCAGTGCTCAGATGTTAGTTATTCTATCAACCCGAAATGAGGAGAGTCACATCTGAACGCGGTGGGACGTGAAAAGGATCGCAGTTGTGCGAGGCGTTTTGCACGGTGCACTACCGATTCTGCCAGCTGGATCACTTTCGCCAGCTTAAAACTACTACTACTACTACTACTACTACTACTACTACTACTACTACTACTACTACTACTACTACTACTACCACCACCACCGCCACCACCACTAATACTACCAATAATAATAATAATAATAATAATAATACTAATAATAATAATAATAATAATAATAACAACAACAACAACAACAGCAGCAACAACAACAATAATAATAATAATAATAATAATAATAATAATAATAATAATAATAATAATAATAATAATAATAATAATAATAATAATAATAATAATAATAATAATAATAATAATAATAATAATAGCAATAACAACACCGGGGACGTTTAACATGTGAAAGCGATAAAACAGTGCACCGAAATCTATACAAAAACATCGGGAATACACACAAGTAATGGAACCTAAACCAACTGGCATATCGTTGGGCTATATCCGAGTAAGTAATTCTCATTAAAATTTATTTCTATGTTCCGAATGAAATATATTTTAACACTGTATCATCTCCAAACACCATACACAAAATAATGAAAAATAAACTGGATAATGCCCGTAATATTCAACCCAAGGATAATAAACGAGAAATACTTACTTTACACTTGATCCACAAAATGTACGAAAAACTACACTAGCAATGCCATTTAACACCAACACTGAAGGGACCGTTACCCTATGAAAATGGTAACCATTAAAATAAAGGGCCGGACGTTATACCTCATGTCCCGCAAATATAAATCACACATGCATAAATGGACAAGTGATGAATATATTTCGATTCGGCACGGTAATTTTACAGCACTGTTCTACCCACAGAACGAAAACACAACATATTCATATAAAATCTGTATGGAAAATAACCAAGATAAAGATACCTCAACGAACCCTAGCTAACATACGGTGATATATTCTCAAAACAAACAAAACATATCAGACATAGAAATGGAACACTTAAAAGGAAAGAAATACATCAGGAAAACGTAAATAGTAACCACACTGCAATAACAAATAATATTGTAAGAAGTGAGACTCTAAAATACGAAGACAGGCGTAACATGTTCAACAAAAACGAAATGAACACAACGGAAGACAACAAGCCCAGAACTTAGGAATGCATAATGATAAGCAAAATGCACCAAGCTAGAACACCACAGGCAACAATATGAAGGGAGGGAATACGAAACAAATCTAAATCCTGGAAACAGCGAAGATGTAACTATGATACTCTAAAAATGCACATAATCAAATAATTCAAAGACAAAGATCTCAGTATGGACCACCGATTATATCTCCCCAAAATTAAAATTGATAATAAAACGGCACCAATAATAAATAGCAAGTACTTGGCCGTCGCAGAACTCATATCCAGAGAAACAAATATCAATAAGACGAGATTAAATGATATAATATACGCAGCAGCTTCTATGAAGCTGGACACCCACTAAAACCCATCTGGACAGGTGCTTCATCACCTAATCAAACCAGATCGATAAAATAATATCCACAAAAAATAGAAAATAAGAGAAATGATCTGTCAATCCGTAATGAATCTAGTAGACACTCAACGCTACTCAGCAAAAAGAAGTTTGTAGCTCCAGAAACAAATATTTCCTTTGAAAAGGAAATGACGTATGAAATAATTATAATAAATGAAATGTAAGACTTAACATGTAATAACATTCATCATTCTGTTGTAATAATCTCGTCAAACACATATGTAGAGCTACGTCACATATATTGGTTCATTATAATAAGATAGTGATGAGTTCATCTTTTTTTTAGGAAAGCAGATTACGTTAATTACTGCTATTAGACAGATCGTCCATACTGCTTAACCTATGCAATGGGTTGAAATAATTGAATAGTTGTTGTTACCAAATTCCGGGCCTTCACTTTTTTATTCATCTCTTTAACTCGCATTTCTGTCGTCTGCCGGTTTTCTGCGAATGTATGAATGTATACATTCAGTCTTACACGAACATATGATGATTGCCACTTCATTACAAAAGACGGCCATTTCTTCAATTAATAAATATTGTCATGAGGTCTTATACGACTAGCAAGTCCTGCTCTTGTCAAAAAAATCTACTGACGGTCATATACTTGCTTTTAAGCAGAAACCTTGCTGGAATCGTAGTTCAAACATGTCTACGAAGTGCTCGTTTCAATATACTTTGTTCAATTCTTCGACCTTCAAATGTAGATCATTTGTTTCCAAACTAATCGATCTTGCGTCATCTGCTCCCAGTCTTCAATGTTCACGTTAAAGCCTTAAGGTTGCTTTTGACAGTATCACTAAAACGTTTCTTTGGTTTATGTCTCGTACGTTTGCCACGCTGAACTGCCTATAAAAAAAACTGCTTTGGCAACCTCTCATCCTGCATTCTAGCAAGATGCCCAAACCAACGCATCTCATAGCGTATGAGGTTCATTGCAATATTGTGTTAGCTTGCTGCAGAACAACGGTGGCTGGTGTTAAAACTTCTATTTGACGTCTCGTATCCTCCTTAGGCAAGTCTGATTGAATATTTCTAAAGCCGATATGTCGTCTAGGTCTAAGAAGAGTACAGGAGGACAGTTAAAATGGAAGATCCATAGACACTAAGCTTGGTTTTGAAGGTGATACCTCTATCGGATCACTGTGCTGGCTTTTTCAATTCTCAGGTATATTTCAGAATCAAAGGATCTGTCTCTAGAGAGATTGATGCCAAGGTGGATGAAAGAGTCAACCACATCTAATTTTGAACTCTGGACTAAGATGTTAGGTTCCACAAAGGGCTGGCCTGATAGCGGAGAGAACATGATCTTTATTTTCCCTAGACTGATGGTAAGTCCTAAAGCAATAAAAGCTCTATAGAAGAGATCAAGTACAGCCTAGATGTCCTCCATGTGTGTATGGGAACGTGCGCTCGCAGGATGTATGAATATATATGTATATACATGTATATGTTATATATGTATGTACATGTGTGTGTATACATATGATTACGTATATATACACACACAGACACATACACACACACACACACACACACACACACACACACACACACA
>NC_068986.1:100763149-100765893 GCF_001194135.2 Octopus bimaculoides | reverse complement strand
ATATATATGGAAACATAAATATGTCTGTATTTATATGCGCGCGCATGTGTCTGTATTTATATATACTTATGTACTTTCTCCGAAGTTCTTTCACTGTGACTCCGCTACTTCTCTACTGCCGTTTACAGTTCAGTGGGGAACATATTATATCAAGTATATATGCTCTCCACGTTATGTACATTTCAACAAATGTTAGGTTACAACTGTAATATCTTCTCAATCAATCTTTACTACACCAATTTATGGCAATAATTTATATCTTAATGAAGCTGCAAGTAGACAGCGTAATGTATGTTACTACATAAGTAGTGCATTTTAATCTTGTATCTATAAAGTTTCAGTTATTGCAAAATTTACAAAGATGTTTGAAGCCGCATAGTGTCTGCTTATATTTTAGTGCTTATCTATGTTTACGTGCATATATACATATATGTGTGCGTTTGTCTGCCCTTAATATATGTGCGTGGGTATGCACACACACACACACACACACACACACACACACACACACACGCATATATATATATATATAGGTGCTTATCAAGTCGAAGTTTCTTTTAATAGTACACGTTGATTTATGTCATATAACAAGAAATGTTCGTATACAGAAATGCCATTAGAAAGATATGGTTTAAATTGATAACTTTTAGCATTTACATAGAGGTTATAAGTATTAGGAATACAGATGATTTGTAAGCAATGCATATTTATATTTATACAGATACAATTCTATACGTACATACACACACACATATATGCCTACATACATACATACATACATACATACACACATACAGACTGACAGACTTACATACGAAACGGTGAACCACGCATCAGGTGTGGAAGTGATCGGAAAGTGAGGTGAGATGATGCGTTGTGCTAAAGAACACAACGAACCAGCCGGTCTCGAAATTGAAACCGCGATCATGTGGGCCACACTCTACTCACAAGACCAAGCGCCCTTATATATCTATTTACATACATACAGACAGACAGACATAAACTGGACTGTAGGGGAAAACCATTCCATATATATCAAAACCCGCAAAAATCCTGACGACATCTGGGAACTTCCATAGAAACAGTGATGTTGACAGGCTCTATCCAAGAAGAAATGAAGGCGGTACCCGAAACCGTATGGTATCACTCAGGCGGCACCTGCTAAATAATAGCAGCACAATTAAATATATTAATCGAGTACTGAAAAGTGAAGTGAGCAAAATGGTACCAGTTGGCAGGAAAATCCTCAAGAAACACTCTCTTACAGCCCCAAAACATCTGGGCTTCCTTACCTCAGAGAAGATGTGATGGAAAGCAGTCAGCATACAAAAAAAAGGATCATTCATGGTTATGTTTCCCGGAAGCTTGAAGAAGACCACTATATCACATCATAAATCTACCCATTCATTTTATTTTCTCCATATCTATTTCCGCTTAACCCTTTCTGTCGAAGAACGTAGTCTCGAAACGTAGAAGACTTTATCATTTTTCCTGACCGTAAAACTAATACATCTGCTTGTTGTTAATACACCTGTCTTCGTCTTTTCTTTTTGTTCAATACATTTGAATTATATATATACTCAACCGGAATAGTGCTCACTTGTTCCGATTACATACGTGCGGCGTGCCCCTTTCATTGATATATAAGTGTGAACATTTGTACATGCCCTGCTGCCTTCGTTGTTGTTCACTTGATATGTGGAGATGTTTATATTTTCTGGTTATGTTGTACCGATGATTGGAGAGCCTATTATACATGCTGACGATGAAATCACTAATGATATACGACTAAACCATTTCTTAAAGGAACTTCTTCTACGTTCATTCCCACGATTTCAGTGACTGTGTATATTTATTCAAGTAGTTTCACTCTTCAGTCTCTACAGCGTGAGGCCTTACTTATAGTAACATCCCTTGATATAATAACGTACTTTATGTTTGGGAAATATATATATATATATATATAAAAGCACAGAAGTGGCTGTGTGGTAAGTAACTTGTTTCACAACCACATGATTCCGGGTTCAGTCCTCCTGCATGACATCTTGGGCAAGTATCTTGTACTATGGTCTCGGGCCGACAAAAGCCTTGTGAGTGGATTTAGTGGATGGAAACTAAAAGAAGCATTTCGTATATATGTATATATATGTATATATTTGTGTGTTTTTGCTTGCACCCCCCCTCCAGCGCTTGACAACTGATGTTGGTGTGTTTACGTCCCCATAACTTAGCGGTTCGGCATAAGGTCCCGATAGAGTTAGTACAAGGCATACGAAGTATAAGTCTTGGAATCGGTGCAGTAGCATGGTCGCAGTGAAATGAATGAAACAAATAATAGAATGAAAGAATATATTTAAAATAATCTGAGACCACGTCTATAGATTTACAAACGGGATTTCTGTACCTAGACACAGGTATTTAACTAGTTGTACTCATCGTTATAGCAGTTGGCCACCTCATATTACTAATAATATAGATAAGACAGGACTGCGAAATGGTAGAATCGCTAGCACGTTGGGAATTATGCTCACAGTCATATGACCTGTATTTATGTTCTAGGTTCATGTTCCACAAATGACGACTTGATCTGCCGTTGATCTGCCTCGCTTACCAACCACATGGTTCCGGGTTCAGTCCAACTGCGTGGCACCTTGGGCAAGTGTCTTCTACTATAGCCTCGGGCCGACCAAAGCCTTGTGAGTGAATTTGGTAGACGGAAACTGGAAGAAGTCCGTCGTATATAT
>NC_068986.1:100761100-100762974 GCF_001194135.2 Octopus bimaculoides | reverse complement strand
CCCCCCCCCCCAGCATCGCTTGACAACCGACGCTGGTGTGTTCACGTCCCCGTAACTTAGCGGTTCGGCAAAAAGTGACCCGATAGAATAAGTACTAGGCTTACAAATAATAAGTCCTGGGGTCGATTTGATTCGACTAAAAGCGGTGCTCCAGCATGGCCGCAGTCAAATGACTGAAACAAGTAAAAGAGTAAAAGAGTAAAAGAGTCGTTGCTTTCGACTAGCTCTTTGCTTAAGGTAGAAATGAATTTTAGAATTCATATTTAGAAAATGTATTTGCCACGTCGAAAATGTAGTGTAACTACATCATTGATATTTTACCACTAAATCTGATCTTTCTTTCATACATATTTACTCGACGAATATTATATTTCCTTAGGAATTTCAGCTTGTATGAATGATTTTCTCATTTAAAAGTAAACATCTGAATACGAACATAGAATATATAGATGTAATTCATGAAGATACAGCTCGAAGAATTATAATTCTTTGTATACGTACATACATACATACATAGATATGTGTGTGTATGTATGTATATAAGTATGTATGAACATATATTTATCTGTATTTGTGTATCCATTTATATATTGATATGCGCACACGCACACACACAGACATATATGACGGGCTTCGGTCGGCCATATCCACTCACAAGGCACTGATCTGCCTCGAGCTCTAGTGGAAGATACTGCGTCAACTTGTCAGGGAATGGGTCTGAACTGAGAACTGTGTATGTTTACGTGTTTGTGTGTCAGTACCTGACAAAGAAAATACATTTGTTTGCTTTTTTATGTATGTTCTTGGTGTTTCTCCGACTCCATCGCTTGACAACCGGTGTTTGGTTGTTTAAATCCCTTTAAAAGTAGCGGTTCGGCAAACATAGAGGGTTATCATAGAATAATTACTATACTGTTAAAAAACAAACCGACGAGTCAGTGCCCTCGCATGGCCGCAGTTTGATGACTGACACATAAAAAGATAAATGATATACGTTTATGTATTAGCTTTGAGAAGCTGTACCTGCCTATGTCTGACTCCTATTGTTTGTGCATTCTATTGCCTTTTACATCACATGTTGATTGGCTTACAACCTTATTGTTTCGCAAAATAGCCCCTATCAAACATAAGGTATGTATTGTGGTGGTTTTTTAGTCGATTAAACTTGATGGATGCGGCACATCGAGGCTGCAGTGCACAGGGTGTATCTGTTAAAAGCACAAAACAATGTGTATTTCCCTGTGTTAATTTGATTAAGCGCTTGTGTCTGTGTGTGATGCCTTACTCTGTGTGTGCACGTGAGTGTGTCTCTGTGTGTGCGTGCATTTGTGTGTGTGTGTATTTATGCGTATGCCATAATATGATGGACATCTATATTGCATGATGGGCATCTATATTGCATGATGGACATCTCTATTATGATTATCTCTGTTCGAGGTATCGCCCAAGTTTTAATTGTGCGGAAAATGCGTTTACCAAGTCGAAGTTCACGGGAGATATATTAACGTTATATCCAAACACATTGACAGGAACTGAGGAAATATCACTTGAAATTATCCCCCGAACTTTTTCATGCATTAGAAACTTATATATTGTTAATGAATGATTAAGCAGATATGTCACTTAATGTCCGATCATATAGATCACAGCGTAAATCTATATCATCTTGAAGTGAAGTGCTTCAAAGTTCGTCAACCTGATGGAAACCATTCGTCTTCTGAGCATTGCCTACAGAAATCTTTACTGGAAATATGAATAAGCAAGTATAATAGCTGAAGCAAGAGTTGAAACTATGTTAGAGTCGGGGAAACCGGAAATGTCCACCTGTCATTCAATCATGCGCGTGAGCATGTAAATATATATATATATATATA
>NC_068986.1:100759461-100761008 GCF_001194135.2 Octopus bimaculoides | reverse complement strand
TATATATATGCGTGTGTGTGTACGCACATACACACATAGATACATATATACATATGCATATATATTATATATACACATTTATTTTGTTTCTAAGTGTGGCTTTGTTTGTACAGAAGTAACGAATATAATAACAATCTGCAAGATATATTTGAAAACCTATTGAAGTAAAACGGTCAATAATGAAATATATGGGTTGAGAAGCAGGCGAACATTTTTATTTGATGAAGTGAAGAATTACCATGAACATTGTATCGAATTTCATAGAATAATAGTAAGTTATGTTAAATACATCGATTGAAGATTATCAACACAGAACGTCGACAGAATTCTGCAGTTAACAATCGACCAATATTTTAGAAAATATAAGAATATGATGTTTATTCGAATTAGTTCATTGATTTTTATTGCAGCTTTGTTTGTCAGAATCTACTTTCAGTTTCGCTTAATATATAACCTATGCAGACAATCATTAACGTCGTTTCGAGTAGGAGATCAGATTCCAATGGTAATCCCTAGTTTACTCGAAAGTTTAAAATAGACAGTGATAGGTATATTGGATAGCGTATAAGAAAACACTAAAGAATTCATAGGCATATATAATTCAGACGAACAGTTGAGTTGTATATGAGGTGAATATGTTATATATTCTTATTAGTCAATATTAGTTAAATCAATGCTTCTTCAAATATCTTTTGCAAGACATACGTTGTAAATTGGATTACATACAGATACCTAAATAAAACCGATCGTCAGACAGGCACTTATACTTATGTAAGAATTCCGGAGAAAATGTCTTTAAAATGAAGATATGAAAGAATGTAATTCTTAAGTATTCATACGTTTAACTATAAGAATAATGTGTATCTACAACCGGAATAGCAACGCTCCCAGTCAAGTTAAACAACACTACATATATATTCACAGGCAGATCATTATATATATTTGTATTCATGTTATAAAAGCAACATACATATGTTTGTCTCTCTATTGATCTCATAAAAATACGGATATACATGTATGTGTGCTTATTGTCTAAACAGTTTGTGTTTACGTATAATTCTTAATGTTAGTGCCGTTCAACTTTGCAATGAACGCCATCAGGAATTGTTTATTGATAAAAGAAACGTTTAGGAAAGTCGTATCCTTTATGCATATTAGGTTGAGTTGAAACTCCAACTTACTACTATGGCCGTAGCCGCTAGTGCAAACATAAAATTTGCTGCAGCCGGAGAAACATAGAATCCTAGCCAAACTAATATATACTAGTACAAAGGCGGCGCGCTGGCAGAAACGTTAGCGCGCCGGGCGAAATGCTTAGCGGTATTTCGTCTACTGTTACGTTCTGATTTCAAATTCCGTCGAGGTTGACTTTTCCGTTCGTCTTTTCGGGGTCGATCTAATTGACTGTCCTCCTCCACCTAAAATTTCGGGCCTTCTGCCTTCAGTAGAAAAGACTATATACAAGTACATAGACACACATTCGCACAAACAAACATATACATACGCACATAAAGGGAAGAGATAGATAGTGGCGCGCGCACACACAC
>NC_068986.1:100753784-100759061 GCF_001194135.2 Octopus bimaculoides | reverse complement strand
ATATATATATATATATATATATATATATATATATATACATGCACTCTGAGCAGGGCCGTCTCACGTGCTTTGATTTTCTCGTGAAAACAAACGAACTGTCTCTAGATTCTCACATTTTAAAAATAGATATAAAATCAACTAATTTGCGTATTGAATCCGTATTCCAGTGATAGTGTTTTGATACCAATATTGGGCATATTCCATACATATTGGTTCCGAATTTTGGAACAAGGCGAGCAAGATGCGGTGTAGCGTAAGTTTATTACATCGACACCAATGTTTAACTGGTACTTATTTTATCGACCCCGAACGGCAAATTTGAAGTACGAAAGTAAAGACAGACGAAATGCTGCTAAAAGGTTTCCTCAGCGTGGTAAAAATTCTGCCAGCTCGTCGCCTTATATTCTGTATATAGGGAAATATTTCATTACTGGACATATACACAATATTTGTGCTTAGCTCTTACAACAATTTGAAATTAACAAATCAAAAACAATTAAAAACAAGAACTGAAAATATTGGACATAAAATAACTGGGGAATATTTACGAGAATAACCAAACCTTCTCTTTTACGCTTTTATGTGAATTATTCACTGAGCGTGGATGCGCAATGGCTCAGTGTTTAGGGCACCGGACGCGCGGTCGTAGGATCGCAGTTTCGATAACCAGAACGGGCTTTGTGGGTGTTTATTGAGAGAAAATACCTTAGGCTCCACGAGGCAGGGCTTGGTGGCTAACCCTGCTGTACTCTTTCACCACAACTTTCTCTCAACCTGTGTTCCTGTTTCTGTTGTACCTGTTTTTCAAAGGGCCAACCTTGTCGCATTCTGTGCCACGCTGAATCTCCCCACGAGAACTATGTTAAGGGTACACGTGTTTGTGGAGTGCTCAGCTACTTGCAGTTAATTTTACAAGCAGGCTGTTCTGTTGATCTGATCAAATGGAACCCTCATCGTCTAAACCGATGGAGTTCCATTATTCATAGAACAGTAGCCAACAAGTGTTTACCTGCGAAGCGATTAAATCGATCAACATCTCCCTTGTACATTTTAAATCGATTAGTTAGTTTATCGATTTATTTTTCGTGGATGGCATAACATATAGGAATATAAACAAACGAAGACCAACTGCGAAACAAATTTAAACGTGTAGTCTACGCATATAAAAATATATATTCGTATGTCATTTGCATTGTTTTCCCTACCATGTAAACCAATGTTGGTCTATTGCCGTCTTTCGGTTTTGCAGTAAGACAAAAATAGATTTATGGTTATAAAACGTAAATAAATATGAATACAAGTGCGTATTCATGTCATTATTTCCTTCACTACAAATATCACTCTTTGAAGATTTAGCCAAATTTTAGTTTTTAAGAAGTGCATTAACTATCTCTAAGTTAACGAGAAATTTTTTTCATTATTACGATGTGTTTGTCGAATAAACAAAACCAAACATCGAACAATGGAAAATAAATGCAGAAAATTTCCTCTGAAAGTATCGTCGTTAATAACAATATTTCTTATGCAAGTTTATATATTTGTTATCGGGTACCTGACCTTATACGCCCGCTAATATTTCCGGTGATTATTTCTATAATATACCTGGTTCTCAATTGAGAAGCGTAGATTATTTAACGCAGCATTTGTTGACATCAACCTTCGTTGGTATAAACGTCATAGAGAAATAGGTAAGGAAATGAAACACCGGTTTTATATATCAAAATAATATAAAGATAGTATATAATGTTATAAAGATTAAGTTAACGAGAGAATGCTAAAATGAGAGACTGTATGAGGTAAAACTTGAATGCCTGTCAAGAACAAGAGGGCAATTAAATTTACATGAAACTATGCAATACAATCTTTGTTTGATTAAATGAGATGTGATATGCCTAAGAATCATTCCACAAAAAATCATCAGGTATTCTGTGCTATTCCTTTATATGGTTTAAGCAAACGGGAAGAAGAGGCATGAAACATATCATGAAAATATAATAGTCACATATACTTATATCAACTACTCATGAACTAAATCCAGTTTCTCGTTTAGATAAAAATCATAGAGCTTTTGCAATATTAAGATCGGTCAGAATATAAATAAAGAAATAGGTAAAGTAACATCTTAGTTATTTAATACAGCAATTAGAAAAACAACTGTTCTACAAAAGTAAATAAAAATACTTTAATACTCTTAGTTGAAAAATTCAGTAACCATCTTAAACCTGGCCTCCACACACACACATAGGCATATACAAATATACTCAAACAAATGCAAAAACATACATACGCACACACATACGTACATACGCACACACATACATACATACACACATGCATACACAGACACACACACATACATGCATACATACATACATGCATACATACATACGTGCATACATACATACAAGCATATGTAATGTGTGTAGTGGAAGTGATATATATGCACTTTGTTATGCAGATAGAAATCAAAGGTGTTTATTTTTAAGGATATGGTTTTTAACCTCTGCCGAAGTGTTACACTTCCTGTCCCTTATAGAGGAAAAATTCTACAAAATACCGCTGTCTTAAATTTTGGGAACATATAAAAATTTATGTTGCTGGAACATACCAGCGTAGTGAACACTTATTTATAATACACAAATAATAGTCTTTGTAATGTATTATTACAATTTATCATCTACTAGTTATTGATTTTCTTTTTTGCCTCTGACATTTAAACCTCTAGTTTGCTTATTTTCATTTTCGAATTTTATTTATATTTTGAAATATTATTTATTTGCATTTACCAAACGATAAATCACATTTATTGTTTTTAAATTTAAACTTCCAGGTAAAAGAAAATAACTACTTTTTTTCTTCCTCAAAGGACCATGTTCACGTAGAAATAACAACTCAGAAACTTATAAACAGAAATGATTTATTGCTTCACATTACTGCATTTGTAAAGTTCGCTCTGAGTAAATAGCATAGGTTGATTATGTTAAAGACTTTGAATTGCAGTTACAATGTCATTAGAGCTACAACAAATTATGTGACCGTTGTTATTGTTGTGTTTTTTTTGTTTCTTTTAGTAACGGCTCATTGTATGCAGAGTTCAAACATGAATTTAACTTTGACATTCATCGTCTGGAATTGATCAAAATCTTTACTGTTCCAAGCAACAGTAAATAAAAATTCCAATGCATGGAAATTTTAGAATGTTCGTCAACAAGCAATGCTTTATGGTATCCGGCTATATGTGATCTCTATTTGATAATACGTTAAACTGCCATCTGCTTTCAATTCACTATTTTTTACTTGGTTTCATTTATCTGAAATTACACCGATTTGAGTATTAAGAACGATTGTCTACTTTTCAGAGGCAACGCCATTCTCTTCTTTCTTCATGGTTTCTTGTGACGTCCTGAAACACTGAAAGAGTTCATGTTTGTTACCTTTTCTTTCTAGTATAAACAGTAATTGACTAGCACATGGACACATACACACATACAGACACAAACGCATACACACACAAATACACACGGATACCTACAAACACATATAAGTAGCAGGACAGACAAATAAGAACAAGTGAAAGGCATATTTATATATAACTTTTCATTTAAAATATTTCTTGTTTCTTATTGTGACTGTCTTTCTTATTCCTTACACCTTTCATGACAATTGCACATATAGCCACTATTTACCTCTGCTATACATAACGCCAAGTACGAGGTTGTTGACTATATATAGCGTTGTTGTTGTTGGCACTCCGTCGCTTACGACATCGAGGGTCCCAGTTGATCCGATCAACGGAACAGCCTGCTCGTGAAATTAACGTGCAAGTGGCTGAGCACTCCACAGACACGTGTACCCTTAACGTAGTTCTCAGGGATATTCAGCGTGACACAGTGTGACAAGGCCGGCCCTTTGAATTACAGGCACAACAGAAACAAGAAGAAAGAGTGAGAGAAAGTTGTAGTGAAAGAGTACAGCAGAGTTCACCACCAGCTCCTGCCGGAGCCTCGTGGAGCTTTAGGTGTTTTCGATCAATAAACACTCACAACGGGGAATCGAAACCGCGATCCTATGACCGCGTGTCCGCTGCCCTAACCGCTCGGCCATTGCGACCCCACCCTATATATACCATATAAGCTTTAAACAACCCATTCTATGCAAATGTGTGCGTTTGTAGATGCATGTATGTGTGTGTGTATGTGTGCGTGTGTGCTTGTGTGTGTGTCTTTACAATCCTCCTCTCTAACCGCAGTGTTATTGCGTCTTTGCAGGCCGATTTCGGTGAACTTCATTATCTATTAATATCATGTTTTCCATTTAGAATATGTTTGACATCACATTGTAAAAACACCCGGTATACCGATACGTCTGTAATATATAGAATAGTTTAATAATATTTGCTGTAACACGAAATATAAAGTATTTCTACGTCTCCATTAATGGCGAATTTCTCAAGAGGTAAGCCATTATATCCATTCGGGAATAAACAAACAATTAAGAGAACATTTATCATTAAAAATACACCAATACTTTTATATTAATTATGTAAACAATAGACTAACAGTAATAAAGAATTATTTTAGTTAAATCGATTCAGAGATTTACTTATAATTTTGCTTTCAATCTCAAAGGGAATTTAAAGCTATGTCGAGGTTAAATGTTGTGTTTTGGACGTTACAATATCTTACTCACATAGCATTGTGCGTGATAACTATTTCCGTTTCAAAAGCTCAAGGTTTCCCCCTCTTGTCAGTGTTTACGCTTCTATTCTCATTTAATCCATTTTCTTTGAAATTTCTTCTGCTGATTTTTTTTTTTTTTTTTGAATTTGTGCTGGAAATGTCAAAGTAACTTGCGCCTACTTTGAGTTATTCATTAATGAAAGACCTTAACTACACTGGACATCCTTTATGTTACTGATAACTCTCAGATCGTTAAAAGCCCTTTAATCACCGCACTTATCATGATCGCCTTATTCGTCATCATAATCATCATTGCCCATCCTTTTCAAAGTTATTATTGCCGTCGTCATCATCACCATCCCCACCACCACCATCACCATCATCAATATCATCATCGTCATCATCGTCATCATCATCATCATCACCATCATCATCATCATCAATATTATTATTATTATTACTATTATTATTATTATTATTATTATTATTATTATTTTATGTTTGACTTTTGTCTTGCATTTGTACAAGTTGGATCCAAGTCTCACCCAGAGACCTCAAGAGACAACAAGTTAGAAGTTCATGTAGGTGTTATGCCTAG
>NC_068986.1:100749338-100750382 GCF_001194135.2 Octopus bimaculoides | reverse complement strand
CAGTTAGTAATTTTTTTTTCATAATGTTTCTTCTGACGTTGGCAAGTTTGTTACTGTCTATGTAGGGTCTTACTTCAAGGTGTTTCTGTCTCCAGTTGAAGTAGGTTTGTACAGTATTAGATTTATCTGTAGGGAAATATATGGCATGGTAGAAGGCTGTAAGAACTTCTTTATTATCTTCCCTAGACCATTTTTCATTCTTTTTTTCTTTTGGTTATTTGATGACGAGCATGGATGGCCATATGTTGGAATATTCCGGTTGCAGGGTACTTCCGGCTCCTGTGTGTCGGGAAGATTTGAACCAGTAGCAGATTTCTCGTCTCGGATCTGGTTCATTGTCCGAGTAAGTGGTCCTTTATAATCCGGTCTATGACCATTCTGGTTTATATTTTGTTTAATTAACAATGAGGCATAACAAGCTTGGACGTTGACGCTAGGGGACGTATCTGTCTGCTTAGGGTACATTTTTTGAGACAACACCGTCTCCGAGCTCTCGTGACGTAGCTTCTTAAGGCTAGCAGATCTATTTCGAGTAAGCGGCCCTTCGTGATTCGGTCGATGACCAATCAGGTTTGTGATCTGCCTTGTTATCATTGAGGCATGACGAGCTTTGGCGTTGACATTAGGGGACGGATTTGTCTGTTTAGGGTCAGTTTTTTGAGACAACACCGTCACCGAGTTCTCAGCATGTAAACATTGCTCGTAGCGTAGTTTTTTAAGGCTAGCAGATCGGTATTCATCTGTATTTTTTTGGTTGATAGATTTATCTCCGGGCATAGTGTATTTGTGTGTGTGTGTGTGTGGCGTTTTAAACTTAAGAATGGTTCACTGTCTGTGTTTGTTCACAAAATGAAAATAAATAAAGAAGAAAGAAAAAGTTTTGGTTTTGCTTCGTTTGTGATATGTTTTTTCGTATGCGTGAGTGTGTCCTGTGGTTTTCACGTAGTTGTGTAAACATTAAGATGCATGTGTAGTTCTATGGGTATCAAAACGTATATATCATTGTGTACACGTTCGAGTGTATGCGTAATTATTCAATATATG
>NC_068986.1:100742628-100749328 GCF_001194135.2 Octopus bimaculoides | reverse complement strand
TTATTATTATTATTATTATTATTATTATTATTATTATTATTATTATTATTATTATTATTATTATTATTATTATTATTATTATTATTATTATTATTATTATTATAGGAGAGTATTGAAGTTCGTTTGAATCATTGTGTATTGTGTGTAAACAATAAAAAGTTTAGGAAGGTATAACAATCCAATATAGAACAAAAAATGGACTGTATACCTGCTGTAACTTGGTAAACTGTAGTCCGATGATATTTCGGAATTAGAATTCCTTCTTCAGATCTTTTTTGCTGGAGTCTCTGCTATAAACTGAAGAAGGAATTCTAATTCCGAAATATCATCGGACTACAGTTTACCAAGTTACAACAGGTATACAGTCAATTTTTTGTTCTATGTTGCATTGTTATACCATCCTAAACATTTTATTCTTTATTATTATTATTATTATTATTATTATTATTATTATTATTATTATTATTATTATTAACTCTCATCCTCCCCGCCATTTTCTATTTAAAACCTATGTATGCTGTGCGTATATCTTGTATTTTTCTGTGTATACCGTATATACTTGCTTTCTTTCCTTTTTTAAGTCATTTCATTATATGCAAACCCACTTTATGGCTATCTCTGTAATGTTCCATTCATTTTTCGCATATATGGACAAATAAATGAAAGCATTATAATTATTTTTTTCTTTATCAAAGGTGTGGTTGGACCTCCTGTTGTTCTGCATGCGTTATGGGCTTGCTACCCACAACCTACGATAACATGGTATCCATTCTTTTCAGTCTTCTGACAATTTCCTCATTATTCTGGCTGTGCCAAGAAAGCAAACCCTTTGTAGTTCTACTGGGCACTCTATTCCATTTTTTTTTATATTACTATTGATTCCTTCTGATACTGTTTCCAAGGACCCAACAGAAATTGGCAATATGTTCACCATCTTCATTTTCCATAGCCGGGTTATTTCGTGTATTTATCTAGCTTTACGGCTTCCTTCTTGAATATCCTCCGGTCAAAAGGGCATGCAGCATCATCTATATTGCATATGTGGTACACATTGTCCACCACCACTAGGACCAGTCTGTTATGGTCTAGCACCTGATCTGTTTGGATTGGGAAATCGCAGGGGATTTTGCTTGTCTGTGACTCTGCCACTTCCATGCTCATAGAATCTGCTCATACCACGTCTTGCCTCTCTCTAACCCTACTTTTAACATAGTTTCCAATGTAGCACCTTCGCTACCTGATCGTTTCGCTACACTTTCTAGAGGTTTGGAGCGAGTCTAGCGCATTCGTTGGGGATATCGGCAGTGGTTTCATCCACTCTATTGCTAATGCGGCACGGTGGAGACACATGCTCATTCCCATGGATCAACGTCCAGTTCGTGTCCAAAGCTTGGTCTTGCGCTGTCAGTATAGTACTTCTGTTGTTTTCATGGAATTGTTTGTGTAGTCCCTTCTTGCGTAATTCCTATTCATATCCATTTGCATTTTTGCTTCTACATTTTTTTCTGCTTTCAAGGTTTCCTTACTGTGCGCTAGGTATATCATTAAGCTCCTGAGCTCGATACGCATGCAGTCTTCCACAAGCGATCAGTATCCGCGCATGGATGATGAGCACCATGCATCGTTAGAACCTTTTTTGACTCCCTATCCATTTGCTTTAGTTCTATATGCTTATGCAATCTGTTATATTTTCTCTGTTATAAGGTAGATAAAATTTCCTTCCCTTAAAATTATTGAGTGGGTCAGAACAAGGGACACATTCTCGGTTGCATTGTATTAATGGATAGAAACAATTTTGTTTATTATTTTTACAACTTCTTGATATTCATACGTTTTGAGCCACCACATTTTGTAGTTGATTTCCTATAATATCTCGCAATTATTTGTCATCTTGTCCTGTAGTTATCAATCATTGCTGCAGCATAATTTACCTATTATGATTTTTGAATTGTATTGTAGGAATTTTTCGTAATGCATTGACAGTTTTCAGCATTTATATCTCAATATCTCCGTTATTACCGTCTCGGCCCTTCTCAAAGCTAACATTTGCCTCCTCGACTTTCAATTTATATTTGTTGTTAATTAGTATAGTGGTGTCAATAAGTAGTTATTACTTACTGTTTCTGGCATATAACACAGATCCAGGTATACATTAGTTCTATGATGTTCTGTATTTCGTTCCATTTCTTATTTTATAAATCAGATTTAGCTTCATTTCAGTGAGATACTTTTCTGAAGGAGTTAATATTTAGTGCCCAGATGTATGCTGTGCACATTTGCTTCGATATTCTATCTACAGAATAGGTTTCTAGAAGTAAATGTGGAACAACCTTATACAATGCAATGTATTATCTCGGGGTATCTTCCACGCTATTTACATTGCCACTTGTGATTTATGGGATTGTAGTCATTCCTTTAATTATACCCACTGAGCTTTCGCCATTCCTGTATGATAAACATTGCTATTCCTGCTTCCACATTCAGACTCAATTATTTAATTGGGGATGGTTGTAATAATGTCATCTTTGTATGACATTCTATTTACCAAAATATTAGTGGTAGAAATCCATAACTTAATTTATTTGTTTTACTAATATTTACGTTATTATTATACACTACTGGATCATTTATTTTCATTTCCGTTGTGTTTATTTTTTATGAAAACAATCGACTGCCTTTTTATAAATTGTCAATCTGTAAAATGCCATAAGGCAATAATACTTTTGGTGAATGGTGTGTTGAACTACTATCGACCATTTGACACATTTCGAACTAGGCAGAATTCGAAATCAATAAGTCCTTATACGTGGTATATAACGGGTTCTACATTTCCAAGATGACAATGTAAATTCATGTGGCTGTCGATTGCAGTAGGATGTAGCGAGTAACAGAAATTGAATCGTTTCGGTTTAAAAAGAAGAATATGAACTTCATAACTGATGAGTTACATAGAACCGAAGGGGGTAAATGAAGGTCACAGAGACCTAAAACTGCATACAAACGGTGCCATCCGAATTTGACAAATGAAGACCAGATTCGACCTTTCAGAATCCTATTCATTGGCAATTTGTACAAAGAGACACTTAGTAGGGTCAGAGAAACGTTTCATTTTTGTAATTATCTCGATAACCTTTCAAATGTTAGATAACAATACGCTGACAAAACTAATTAAATTCATTCGAATACTCCAATGAAAACGAACAAATGGAAGCTATGCGTGTAATCAAATGGTTATTAATGACGAAAATTAGATAAACTTTTAATTTACAACATTGGCTCTATCAACTCCACAAATTAAATTAAATTAAATTAAAATCGGAATTCCATAAATATATCAATAAATCAATGACATTCACGAAATTTCTTTTTGTTTTTGAAAATTTTGAAAAGTGTAAAGCAGTAGCAAGCCTGTTCAAACGTATCAAAGTATTTTATATGAAATATAATTTGGAATTGAGCAAACACATTTTTCATGTGTGGTTGGTAGAATATCAAACTGTAAGCGTATCAGTTGAAGGGAGTCTTGAATGTAAAAGTAGAGCCGAAAGGCAATTTAACGAATATTAAATTAGCATTATATCAATTATTGATTGCTCTTCCGATACCGCTCTGGGAATTTTACTATCACATACGAGTAAAAGACTTTTACAGAGGCAGGTGCTTCCTTCTCAACCACATGGTTCCGGGTTCAGTTGCACTGCGTGACACCTTGAGGAAGTGCTATCGGTGCTGGAGTGTTTATGTCCCCGTAACTCGTTTTGGTAAAAGAGAGGCATGAAATAAGTACAAGATTTTTAAAATATAATCCTGGGGTCTGTGTGCTCGACTAAATATCTTCAAGATATTTGACCCCCGTGAGGCCGCGGTCAAATGACTGAAATAAGTAAAAGATAAAAGATAAAATTGTTTGCATTGTGGCTAAGAGATGCTACTTGTCAGTAATAAACATTTTCATGATAACGTATTCCAGTTCTATATCTAAGAGACGAGGAATTATGTACAATATTTACATTATTTGCAATTGACGGATATTTGTCCTCATCTTGGTTGTTGTTAACACAAGGTTTCGGCTGTTATGTCCTCCAGACTTCATTAGGTATCTTGGGGAAATTTCGAACCTGGGTTCTCATTCCTAAGGTATTTCTCGATGTTGATATGTTATCTTACGCTACTGGTAATGCTGTATGTGTACATGGTTAGATCGCCTATTTCAGCATGTTTGATTAGTTCGAATGTGATCTTTGCTCGACGATTTATATATATATATTCTAGTTTACTTTTCTTTAAATAACAAGGTTGTTTAAGATGAAATAGATGAGTGTATCCCAGAAGTGCAGGCCTAGCGCCATATTGACATGCGTTAATCCATGTAAATAAAGCGTTATGGAGTATAGTAAATTTTGTTTTTCTACCATTTATCTGAGCTAGCTGACTGGATCTCAAACGATTATCTGCAATCAATGAGCTGCTCCTTGCGCTTCCATTTTTGAAACAGACTGCAATAATCGAAATTGCTTTAATATTTCCACTGACTAATCTGAAAAGGGGAAACGAAAATTTGTGGCGATCTTGCAACAGATGTTAAAAACAAAACATGCATTCTAAGTGTACGTACTCATTTTTATATTTTCTTTATAGTTAAGTCTCCAAATATTGAATTAAAATTTTAAATTTAGCTTAGGAAGGAATACTAATTCCTGTAAGTGTGATCGATATTTTATTTGATTACTTCGCTAACCTCTTAGTCTTGTTTACATAGCAATAACAAGAGCTATAATTTCAAGAACGTGATTTGCATTCACGAAACATCATTAAAAATGAGACTTGGTCTAGCCAAAGAAAGATTTAGAGAAAGAAACAAGAGTAAAAATAGAAAAGAGACAAAGAATAAAATTTCTCGTCAAATGGAGCTCATGGTAAATCAACGTAAAAATTAATAGGAAGTCATTCCCATATATATCCATTCATGCACTAAGCGATGCGTATACATATTTACAGACATACAACAGAGACACATTCATTCATATATGTATATATATATATATATATATATATATATATATATATATATATATATATATATATATATATATATATTGTGGGCTGTATATTAATATGAGACACAGATGCACCTCCATTCCCTGAAAGGTGTGTGCGCTCGAGCATATGTGTGTGACGTGCATTTGCATGTATGAATGTGTCTTTATATGATGGAAACCTGTAGTATTATACGTATGTAACATGTATGTACATAGCTGTGCAGTCAATTTTATAAATGTCAACCATGAAGCATGATTAGAAAAATATTCTATGATATTTATTGCGTATATTCGACTCCTACTTCAAGATCTTTAATTGACCTTTCAGTCCACTTACTAAATACCAATTTTTTTGTGGCTTCTTTATCAAAGACGCTCACCGCTCACTTATCTCTGAATGAATGAAGAAACTTTAGAATTATCCGAGCGTATATGTGATGTTGGAAAGGAAGAGACAAGATTATATTTAGCAGTGAAAACGCCGGAGACGGAGATTAAATAAACTTCAAGGTGAATAGCGTAGTCACTAATGATTTACAATCCAATTTGCAGAGCACTGATGTGTATTTTTTTCTCTCTCTCTCTCTTTCTCTCGCTCCGATCTCTTTCCCCGCTCTCCTCTCACTCTCTCATTCTTCCCTCCCCCTCTCTCTCTCTCTCTCTCTCTCTCTCTCTCTCTCTCTCTCTCTCTCTCTCTCTCTCTCTCTTTCTATCTATCTATCTAGGTGGTCTGATCAATACGTATGCGCACTGTTGCCATTGTAACGACGCTAATGTATGCAGAGTAAAGCTACAGTGCACAGATTGACCTTAAACTGTGATGTGCCTGCGCACTAACATTTTATGTTCTTGCTCACTTCCGCTGTTAGGAGCAGTGCTTGGATGGAAAGTGTGTAGCGTAGAAAGTTGAACAGAGAATCTGCATCAATTTTTTGCCAAAAGCTTGGTGATACTTTCTCAGAGACCTACGCAAAGTCTTCAAAACTTTTCATTGTTCTCAACACAATCAAGAAGACTTTGTGCAACTGAAATCCAGGTGTGGTTTTGGTCAACTGAAAGCAGTTTTGGAACAAACTTGGCAGTCATGCATCTCATACGCAAATCTTCAATGATAGTGGACTGAACAGAACAGTAACTAATTTACATATCCTCTCATAACTCACGGATTGCGATTTGACGATTCCCCTCAAAGATGCACGCACGTCTACAATGTTGTTCTTAGTTTTGTTGGTTGCGGGTCTCCTAGAATGTTAGTAAACATCGACATTTTCGGCCACTCGTACACTTGTGTGCGATTCATACACTCCACTCCATAACTTCTAACTCTGTGTAGGCTTAGGAGCAGCTTTCTCTGTCATGATCAATGCGATGATCGCAGGCTACACACCTTCCTTCCAAGCGCTGCTATAGACAGCGGAAGAGAGAATCAGGACTTTAAAACTCAGTGACATGCACAGCAGCGGTCAAGGTCGATCTTTGCTAAGCGGCTTCGTTCTGCGTGCTTTCGCTTCATTGCTATGGCAACAGTCCGGATAATCATTGAACAGACCTCGTGTATATTTCATTCTATAACAGAGTCTGTCAATCAATGAATCTATCTATCTATCTATCATCTCTCTCTCTCTCTCTCTCTATATATATATATATATATATATATATAT
>NC_068986.1:100738290-100741570 GCF_001194135.2 Octopus bimaculoides | reverse complement strand
TGATTGGATAGAGGAAAAGAGAGGAGCAAAGAAAAAAAAAACTCAACCATTAGGAAAGGAAAAAAAAAAGGCAAGAATATTTTATAAAGGACAATTCCATGCCGTTTTTAGGTCGGCACTGCTTCTCTTGAAGTAAACGGTGCATTTAAAAAAAAATTGTAAATTTGAGAAAATATATGCTTGTGTGTGAGTGACATGGATTGGGAATTTAAGCGCGTAGTGTACTATGTGAGCGTTGAATATACCGGTTTTTCAGTAGTAGTTGGCTATTCATTAACATTACTCTAATAATTACTAAACAAACCGCTGGTGAGTGTTTTTGATGACTGGGATTGCATACGTGTTACTGGATGTACGTGAGTCATTGTACGTATGTAAGAAATGCGAATGATTAATTTCAGTGCGTTTAACCGCCTCTATGTTGTGTCTACATTACTGTGTACGTGTGTTCGCGAACGCCAGTTATGTGTGTGTGTGTGTGTGTATGTGTGTGTGTGTATGTGTGTGTGTATGTGTGTGTGTATGTGTGTGTGTATGTGTGTGTGTGTGGGTGTGTATTAAGATCTCTGTGTATGTATTGGTGTAGAGGAAAAACGCATCCATCAAATTATAATATAAACGTGTCTTCGTGCATTTTATATTTAGTACGAATATTGCAATGATCTATATGCATAATCTTTAATTTTGTCTTCGCGAAAAACTATGAATGGAGAGGTTGTTAGTTGAGATTGGAAGTGAATCGAGGAGAAATGCGTGAGCCAATTCTAAATTTAGTCGACGAAGTGTGTTAGGTAAGCCAAGCCCAGGAAGATGTTGTATTGAGCGGGGAGAAAGGCGGTGAGCTGGTAGAAACGTTAGCACGCCGGGTGAGATGCTTAGCGGTATTTGGTGAGTCTGTACGTTCTGAGTTCAAATTCCGCCGAGATCGAGTTTGGCTTTTATCCTTTCGGGATAATAAATTAAGTACCAGTTATGCACTAGGGTCGATGAAATCGACGTAATCCCTTTGTCTGTCCTTGTTCGTCCCCTCTATGTTTAGCCCATTGTGGGCAATAAAGAAATAAGAAAAAAAAGCACAACGTGTGTCTTTACGTTCTGAGTTCAAATTCCGCCGAGGTCTACTTTGCCTTTCTTCCTTTCGGGGTCGATGAATTATGTACCAGTTATATGCCGGGGTCGATCTAATCGATTGGGCCCCCCTCCCCAAGCATTTCGGACCTTGTGCCTAGAGTAGAAAAGAAAGAAATGTATTGAGCGGAGCGAAATGGCCTGCTTTTGAGATTTCTTTTCCGAACTGGATAACTTAAAGATCCTAAGTCGTTAAGATAAACAGTCGATGCACTAGCAGTTGCAGAGAGGACGTTTTATGCTGCACGTAAAACCGATACATTTACATGGGCAAAAACGTAAATATGTGGAAAAAGCGGTGGTTGGTATTTGTGATCAAGGTGGAGATTTTGCGGAAAAGCAAGTGTAGCAGAGAAGTTTGGAATGAAGAGATAATCCGTATGAGACGAGAGGGGAAGGGAAAATAGCACTGCAAATTGATAAGCCGCGTATGTTACTGCCAGTCTAATGAGGGACGTGGTGAATTATAATGCCCGAGATGGTATGGAATCGGCCTGGATGAGGCAGAATAGCCATGGGTCCTGACGTCCGAGAGGTTCGGATGGGGAGGTGAGCCAATCAGTTGCATAAATGTCTGGCATAATCAAATATGGAGACGTGAATACGTCCGAGATGCAAAGATGGGAAAATAAAGGAAAGTGTAAACAACGGGTATATAGAGGCCGACTTTAGGTCAAATATCATCGGAAAGAATTGAGGAAACCAATTGACAATGGTCAGTTCTTAGCTGGAGTGAGAGGGTTGATTCTGATATGATCGAGGGTTGATTCTGATATGATATGTCTGTTTATCTCTATTTGCGTGCTGATTTGGACCTCCACGTAGCTGTTTATTTGCATGCGTCTTGGTGCGTGTATACGCATGTACGTTTTTTTAATGTGGACATACAAAAATGAGCGTTCTTCTCTGCATATCGACTGCCGGATGTATCTGACTTCTTGTGTATAGATGTGTCAATCTGATAAATTGGAGATTATGAGGATAAGCAAGCGTAGTAGAGAAATTTGGAACAAGGAGAGAATCCAAATGAGAGAAGGGAAGGGGAAATATATGTGTGATTATGTGCATGTGGGTGTGTGTGTGTGCGTGTGAGTGTGTGTGCGTGTGTGTATGCGTGTGTGTGTGTGCGCGCGTACGTGTCTGAGTAGGCAATCATAACTGTGTTTGTCATAGCATTGCCCGTACATTCGTGTTTCGCTGTACAAATAACTGCTTAACTTGCGGATGCTCAATTAGAAAGATTACTGAGGTTTTTCTGTATGTGTGCGTGCGTACGAGTGTGTGTGTGTATCTGTGTGTATGTTTGCGTACGTGTGTTTACGTATGTGTGCATGTGCGTAGGCGTTTATGTGCTAGTGTATGTGTGCGCACGCGTCTGCGTACGCGTGCACCTGCATTTTTGCAGAAGAGATACTACAGTAGGATGGTAGTGAATTGAAGGGGAAAGGAATGTAAGCTCCAAAGATTGATATACGCAAGGACATTCTGTTAAACCATAACAAAGGCATTAAGGTATTGGATGGGTGAAAACGTTATAAGGGCAAACATTAGGTCTGATCTCCAAGTAGGGTGTCAGGATGATGTTCCGTAAATTGTGTGACTAAACAGCGTGTTGTGAACGATTATGACGCTGGAAGATGTGCAGCTATAGGAATCTGAAATAGGAAAAACATGATTACAGAATCCTGTTGTGTTGGACGGATATGAGTGACAACGGAATTTAGGTTGAGGTGAACCAATCAGTTGCATACGTTTCTGGCGTAGTCAAATGTGGAGACGTGAATACATGGAGAAAGACAGGTCGTTGAATACAACCGGAGTGTTGAGCATTTATGGCGAATTGTTGAGGGATGAGTTGCCACGTATTTTGCAGGCTTTTTTTTCTTGAGAGACACCCATTCGATTGTATGTGCCTAGAGTGTGTGTGAACACGCGCGCGTGTATGTGTGTGTATAGCGTGCGCGTGTGTGTGTGGGTGTGTGCATATGTTTATGTATATTTACATATATCTCAAGTCTAATCATGTTTGTCTGCATCAGTATCTCCATATCAGCTCCCTTGGATTTCTCTTACATCCACACTTACTTCTTGTGTGTATATGTGTGTGTGTGTGTGTGTGTGTGTGTGTGTGTGTGCGTTTATATATAATGGA
>NC_068986.1:100736077-100738240 GCF_001194135.2 Octopus bimaculoides | reverse complement strand
TGTGTGTGTGTGTGTGTGTGTGTGTGTGTGTGTGTGCGTTTATATATAATGGAGGCGAACAGATCTTCCCCTGTGATCGGCTTGAAAAATTGTTTAGACTCTAGGACATTATTTTATCCTAGATAGTAATCCGTCTTCTAACGTCCGACTTTCCCAATATAATTTTGCTCCCACGAGTAATATCAGGAAATATGACATTTTAATTATAATTTAACTTTTAGCAAATACTTTGCTTTCGAAGAAAAAAAAAGATATAATGAATACTAGTTTTGAAAAATTAACCCCCCCTCCCCATAGTTTACTATCGTCCCTCGTCCCCTTTATTACCATCAAGCCAAAAATACCACCATCATCCTTCATCTCCTATGTTAATTTTCTCTGTATCTCTGTATCTTTTATTTTCTCTCATTTCACTTCTCACTTTATATTGTAAAGTGTAATTCCAGATATCAGCCAACTATTATGGTATGGAAACATTGCTAAACTCGTTTTATTTCTGGGTGCGGATTTACCGTCCAACTGCTACATTCTGATTATGTTCATGTGTAATCGCTCAAAAGTAAAGGACTCTTCTGATATAATTATCATCAAATAAAGGCAAAATCGTTAGCCTGCCGAGCAAAATGCTTCGCGGTATTTCGTCTGCCTGAACGTTCTGCATTCCAATTCCGCCCAGATCTACCTTGCATTTCATCCTTCCGGGGTTCGATAAATTAAGTGCGAGTTGCACATTGGGATCGACATAAATGACTAGCACCCTCCACCCAAATTACAGGCCTTATGCCAACATTTGAAACCAATATCATTATTAAATAAGGCGTCGAGCTCGCAGAATCCTTACCGCGCCGGGCTAAAAGTTTAGCAGCATTTCAACCGTCTTTACGTTATGAGTTAAATTTACGTCGTGGCCAACGTTGCACTTTATCATTTCCAGGTCTTAACCTGCCAGTTGAGAGTTGGGGTTGATATCTCGACTTTCCAGTCTGCCCAAATTACTGACATTATGCCAAAATTTGAGATCAATATCACTATCAGCAAATGTTTAAAGAATCGAAGATCGGAATTTAAAATAAATACGCTACTGTGTATTGAAGGTCTTTTATTGAGAGATGCAAATGTAACTAACTTAAAATAATTGTTGTTGTTAGACAAGGATAACTTTTTAAACTAGCCATTTAAATGTTTTTCTTTCTCGAATGCAAAATAACGGAAGACCTCATATCTTTTGGAGACAATCTTAATAAAAGCAGGCTGATAAGTTTGTTAAATGTTAAGCGTAGGAGTGTGCATTGTCTCTCAAAGTTAAAACAGGCAGCCATGATATTGATTTAACTTTTTGCAACGGAAAAGCGCTAAAAGAAAAGAAAACAGCAGTATTTCAACCAACTGCAAGTTGATATCAAATGCATATAAATGCTTCACGAAGCATAATAATGATAACGCATAAAAACAAAAAGAAAATCAATCAAAATGAAACAGCAGGCAAGTTGCTCCAAGAAATTAATAAATTCATACATTTTGGGAAGAACAATTGTATATGTAAGATCAAACAGATGAAAGAATCTAAAATAGTGAATTGCAGCTGCTAAAGCCGTTTTATGGAAACGAGACGCTCTTTGAAAAAAAAATAAGTAAAAAAAAAATGAATTACAATCATAGCGTATACATTTTTCTTTTTTTTTTTTCAGATCAATAGTAATCTGAACTACTCAGTGTGTGCGCAAATCATGGACGTGAGATGATGAAAGTTGTTTAAAGGTCATTGCTTTTGAAATGAAATGCTATTGAAAGATATATTACATTCAGTGCGTACAAAATTGAAGTTACATTGCTAGGTATCCCGAATGACAGTTGTAGGTCTTTCTAAATTTAGAAAATGAAATTGTTTTGTCATTTAAAACGTGTGATGCTACTCTACCTGAACACATAGATATACCATATAGCATAAGGCTGAGTTGCATGAGAGATTGATAGGTTTATGAAGACGGGTAAATGTTTGACCATGATGACTCGGAAAAAGCAGACGGAAATTTTGTGAGCTCAACCACAATATATTTGTCAAACGGTTTCACTCTCAGCAAGCATGTTTTGCACAGAGGTAGTCATTCTCATACAATGTTCCCTTGACAAGTTATATATGTATATATATATATATATATATAT
>NC_068986.1:100724294-100734856 GCF_001194135.2 Octopus bimaculoides | reverse complement strand
ATATATGCATATGTATAAATAGGATGGGCTTCTTTCAGTTTCCACCAACCAAATCCACTCACATGTCTTTGGTCTGCCCAATGCTGTAGAAGGAGACACTCGGCCAAGATGCCACTCAGTGGGACTGGACCCGGAAACATGTGGATGGGAATCAAGCTTATTACCATGTGTGCGAGTGTCTGTGAGTGTGTGCTTGAGTGTGTGTATATGTTGTGTGTATTTTTATTTTCGGTTATAACAAAGACAATTTTAGATTAATCTTATGTGATAAATACTCTATAACATTCAAGAGTAGAAATATATTATTCTGAAAGAAGTGTTATTGACCGAATTCGAATTTTCGACTGGTTGACTATAACTAAATCGGCTGAAACTTCGAAGTTACTGTTTGTAGTATTGTTGTTTAACAATATTTTATAGTGTTCTAAATTGAACAGTAAATGGAATTATAATATAAAATTTTTAGGTTTAGATTTGAGGAAATTTACCGTTTGCTCGTTCATTGCACATTTGGGATGGAAAGTTGTATATATATAAATATATATATATATTTGTATACTGAGGCTGATGAATTGAATATTAATTTCATTAACATCATTTTAAAACCAGTGGCCTAGCATATAAAAAAATCTGAAAATTCAGAAAAACTGTATTACATGCGTATAAGCACGTTTATACGCATATATATATATATATATATATATATATATATATATATATATATATATATATATATATATATATATATATATATATATATGCATCTATTCATACTTACAAACACACATCTGTAGGCATATATACGTATGTGTGACAAAGAAAGAGTTTGAGCATGGATTTAACGGTGCGTCCTTACGGTTTTGGGTTTGTATATAATTATGACGTGACTGCACTTGTTTTGAAGTTACATGTGCATTTGTAGTATGGTGCTTGAGACAGGAATATGGTGAATGTACTCTATTGGACTGGAGTATTACTACATGTTAAATGACAAGAGAATTATCTCCAACAGACGCAGGTGCTTCAATATACGAGATACGATATAGTTAATGTTTTTTATTTGTTACTAATCAACTTGAACTGCGTTGGTTTACAAAAGGAACATCATTTCTACTTCAGTGTTGTAAGAGCGATTGCAATATCTTTCGGAATATCCTTTCGCCTTTAAGCAGCCGGACATAAAAGTATATTCACGCACGGAGTTACTGTTTTTTATGCTATAGAACTTTGTCTTCACACTTGTTTCTCCATATTTAGAAGATACAGATAGTGGCTATTAACAGATTGCCTTACTTATAACAGTGGGTTAAGCACCTCCTTTACAGAGACACTTAACTCATTGCAATAATTAGTTGGTTGGCATTGTGAACTTTTATCAGAAATATCCACTATATTTAGACGATGACTGTTGAAAACAGTAACGTTCTCTGCAGTGACATTGATATCGTGACTTTTAAACGCAGAATAGCTCCAAATAAAGAGGTAAATAATTGACGGAAAGCTGTGACCTTCTTCATTATTCAAATCTATTTTACTTTTAATTAGACATTTATCAAATGTACAATGTACGCATATGTGGATGCACTGAATTTATCATCTGAATGTTGTTTACAAATAAACACGAGTTATTGTGTACATTGAGAAATTTGTGCAAATAATTCAAATTTGTGTTTGCGTCTTCCTACAGAAATATTTTCACAGAGAATTAAAAAAGAAACGTTGTT
The DNA here is from genome assembly GCF_001194135.2 of Octopus bimaculoides. Taxonomy (NCBI): domain Eukaryota; kingdom Metazoa; phylum Mollusca; class Cephalopoda; order Octopoda; family Octopodidae; genus Octopus; species Octopus bimaculoides. The sequence continues at coordinate 100,733,132 of NC_068986.1, read as the reverse complement.
TCTCTCTCTAAGAAGAACGGTTGTAATAAACAGTCCAATTAAGTTTCAACACGTTTAATATTCAATACTATATGACAATAAAACAAGTCACCAATCCCATACAATTCGTCCATAATTAGAGGTATTAAGAAAGCACGAGGTTGCTTCAGTACTAGAAATAGAAGCAAGATACTCTCTTGATAGAAGATCCTACAGATTAAGAACAGGAGTGTCCACAACCCATAAACATTTCATAAATTTTTTGGAAAGAATGGAAGGCAATGTGGCCGCGTCTTGTATAATTTGATTGTATGTCTGAAAAGTGGTTTCTGATTTGGGTGTAAAGAACACTATCGCTATAATAGTTTTTGCCAAATCGTTCTGTCTGCAACATAAATTCCTATGTTGATCGCAACTCTCAATCTCTCCATTCTTCTGTCTTTTTGTTCTTTTATCTATCAGTCAATCTATAGACAGCTAAACAAGCAAGACACCCAAACACACACACGCACTCTTTCACACACACACACACATATATATATATATATATATATATATATATATATATATATATATATTTGTGTATATATACATTCGTTTCTCAGCATTATTTTGTCAATGGATTTAGCCTCAAGTTTTGAGAATAATAAATTCCATGTATTTATCTACGTATCTATATACCTGTTTGTCTCGCTGCTTGTCTGCATAACACTCTATCTATCAACCTAGTTATCCATGTACCTATTTGAATATCTCACTCTTAGTCAGTTCAAAAATAACTTAGATGAATGGGATATGATCACCCCTGTTTCTTCCATTCAATTATTTCAGAGAATAGTTGGCTGATTATTGACTTACATTTACTTTTAAATTCACGATTTAACACCTCCTACTGAAAGAAAAAAATGTAATGTCATAAACGAAAACATGTGGACGACGCAGCGGCAGAGTCCTGACGCTTTTTCCCTCGATTTCTCTTACACAGTGCACCACTTCACTCTCTCAATTCTCAATCTCTGTAAATAACCTCTGTACGCATGTGAGGGTATGTATTTATATGTGAGTATATGCATGTGTATGAATGAAAGTATATATGTGTGTGTGTAATATTTTGGACAAATGAGTATAAGTCAATTAATGTACTACTGTGTTGAGTAAAGCAATGGTAGAGTATAGGCTACCTGGTATCATCAGAATTTGAGGAATATGTCCTTTAGAACTACTATGGGAATTTCGCAGTTTTTGTTGAGATAATAAACAGAAGATGGACTTGGTATAATTCTTTATTTTGTGTGATGATCGTTTCGCCCAAATCTTCGACTGTCTTCTATGGGTGAGTTGCTCTGCATAGTATTATGTTTCAGTCTGGGTCGCATCAAGTACGTTAATATGCAAAGTGGTGTCTCGCTAAAGATCTTGAGTTTAGGCAAATGTGTTGTGATTTGCCCTTTTCAGTTAAGTAATGAGGTAACGCTACGATTCTCTTTATTGTAAATTATCCATAACACATATAATAAAATATATATAATAAATAAAATTAATTAAGATATATGAACTGTAGAAAAGAAATACTGCGATCATCAAGAGATTTGGCTCACACTGATGATTATAGTGAGCTATCAAATGATTAGTTATGACTAAAGATCATTTCAGAAACTCATACCTCATCGATCACCGTGTGGATTACCAAGGGTCGCGACCAGAGTCTCCGATTCTAGAACCTTCGTTCGACACGTCAGCTACAGATTTGTCGAACGACATTTGCCAGAAGCAAGCATCCTGTTAATGTAGCTATCGACGTTTCAATGTAAGAACTTAGAAATCTATGTCTCAAATATTAGAACTTGCTGCATCAGGTATAAACTTTCATATTGATATCCTGTGAGTACGAGAACACCGTCTCTTCCATCATGACCACGATTTAAAGCATCATGAAGTCGATAACACCTGGAAGTTTCTGTATGCATCTGTATGGGAAAATTATATTAATGGCAACGTCAGCAGTGTAGTATTGTTACTCATTCTGCATACCCTGAAATCACTAAACGAAATTGAGAAAATAGCATCTAGAATAATAGTTGCTAATTTGAACGGTAACCCTTCTAATTACTGTCATCTGCTGCTACAGCCCAACAAATGTCAGCGATGAACAAGAGGTCATAATATTTTCCAATGATTTATCGCTTCTTGTACGATCTATTCCAAAACACAACTTCCTCATCCTTGGCGGAGCTATGACTGCACAATAAGGCCATGACAATACCCACTATAAGTACTTGGTCCATCAAACCGTAATTGGAAACACTTAGAGCACTTCTTTGTAGAAAACGAACTTCAATGCCTGAACATTTATTTTCGGAAGAGACCGGGAAAAAAGTGGAACCATACTTACCGAAACGGATTCAAAGCTCAGCTCGATTATCTTATCATCAACAGCAGCCACAATTGTGAAGCATACACTTTATTTGGTGTATCATCTGACCATCGAATGGTAACATTTAAGCTTCAAGTAATCCTCCGAGCAAACAAGATAATATCACCCCCTACAATTGGGTTATTCTCCAGAACCGCCTACCTACAACTGGATAATTCTGACGTACAATGAGAAATTCCGGAATAATTTCACGATCAAACTCAGAAATCGCTTCGATCGTTAAATGATACAAACGAAGATCATACTCCAAACACAACATATCTCAAATTCTTCCAATCTCATTATGAGACTGCTGAAAAATGTATCTCTTTGAGACGAAATGTGAAACGAAGATCTCCGGGGGAAAGTGACACAGTGCTCGCAGAAAGAATTAACATAAAGGATATAACCAAACAGCACACCAGGAATCCTATGTGAAGAAGATTAAACAGAAAAACGAGGGCACTGAAAGAACTTAATGTACTATATCAAACAGAACAGCAAATTTCAATGATATTCTTCTTACATAATGCGACTAAGTATATCAAATAGATATAAAAGTCTAGACAAGAGGATGTATTCTGCCTTTCCCCCAATCCAGGGCATCTGGTCCTTGCAATAAACTACAGAGAAATTGCATTAACACCAATTGCAGCGAAGATTTACTATGCATTCCTACTCAATTGAATCCAACCTCAAAGCATATCGAGCTATATCAATTAGAGAAAAAAGAAACACATCAGATGGAATATGATGAAAGTTGTCCACGGGATTTGCAATTTAACTGCACCTACTTCGAGATAGATATACATGTATTTGTGCATGTATGTGTGTGTGTCTGTGTTTATATATATATATATATATATATATATATATATGTGTGTGTGTGTGTGTGTGTGTGTGTGTGTGTGTGTGTGTGTGTGTGTGTGTGTGTGTGTGTTTGTGCATATGTAACGTATAGAAAACGGCATACATCAAATCCTATCGAAGGTCAACCACAGAGAACTTATACATGACCCCCAAATAAAATAAATATAAAAGAACAGAAAATCCAGACTATGGATCAACACGATAATTTCGTCCACAATTGCACAAACAGAAACATATAAACATCAGAATGGAAAGGAAGATTTAGTAACATGGTATTTGCAGTGAAAGAAATCTTCATGAAATATCTAACAGCAAATAATTAACAAATTACATTGGGGAAGTAGAAGAGATACTCCAAAGACACAAGATTAATTAATGTATTAACGGATTCATGCTTGAAGACTGCAAGAAGCGGACGAATTCTGAATAATTTGAGTATGATATGAATTGGACAGATATATTTTCAGAATCTTCTACACCACAACTGTATCTTGGGCATAGGAGGAAAGAGGTTCTATGAGTAAGGCAATACAAAAGTAAAAACTTAGAAAATGACTCACAGTTTTGCAGGTAGAGGCCAATAATTAATTGAACAAAACCCAACGTCGCTAGGAGTTATACACTAGGACACACCTTTAACCGACACGTCGTAAGACAATAATACTTCTTTGTGTAGAAGTGAACTCAGCTTGAATTAAACAAATGACAGATGACTAGAAAGTAATTCAGTTGGTGTATAAATTAATTTTAAAATATTAATTCGAGATTAGGATTATTAAAATGCACCAAGTTAACTTTGAAGAGAGGAGAATTAATTAAGAACAATAATAACGTGATAGGAAATGAGAATTACATCAAAGAACTGCATACACAAATACTTACGAATCAATGAAGTAGACTCATAAGAGAAAATATATATTTACACATATGACAGAAAATATGAGGAAGTAAAAATATAGACGCATTAATTTACTACATACAACAGAGAGAACTTCAAAAATAATTAATTAAATACCCTACCTAGCTAGTAGTTTATTATTTTATTCTGAAGTGGACGGTAAACAAAGTAGTAAAATGAGGAAGTAAAACGGAAGACAACTGAAGACCGTATAGAGAGTATACCAACCAAAATCTGACATGTTCATATTTATCACAATGCAATCTAAATTAAAGAAACGTCTCTATAGAAGATTATAATAAATCAATATCAGAAAAAGTTTTGCATCACAATAAATGCAATAACTAAAGCAATAAACAAGCAAAATCTGTAAAAAAAAATATCTGTTGAAATGTGTAGGTATCTAAAGGATACCTGAATGCACCAGAAGATGCGTTGAAGTTTATATATCTTTCATATCCCTTCTCGAAACATCACGAAACGAATAAAATACCTATAAAGAAAACAATAAAACAGGTATCAGTGAAATATGGGCTAAAAGAAATAAGTAATTTGTTATATTTTCTCTGGTTCTGTTGGGTTCTCGAGAAAGAATGCAAACACAACAAAGAGAAAAGAATTGGGTTTTTTGTACGAGGGGCTGTGTTTCCGCTGTGAATTTCCAAAGGAAAAATATGGATTGAACTACTCAAACAGAGGTGTTATAAAATGGCAATGCCACTTTAACACACGATATATCAATACTTATAGACAGCGACATCCATAACAAAGCACCACACAGATTTGACAAGCATCAGCAGGAGAAGAAATTGAAATATTACTCTTGAGTAATGATAAAGTAACTGAAAAAGAAATGAAACAATAGTTTCTGAAGAATACATATATAAAAATAGAGATGAGTCAAATTGAGGTCTGAATGAAATAATCTTGAAGACAATATGAGTCATAAGAATGATAAAATAAACATGAAAAACGATAAAAGACAAAGACAATTCCAAATATGTTTAACCAACAGAAAATAATAATCTGCGCTCAATAGTAAAGTAAATATGTGCAATAGAAATAATAGTTAGGGAATATGATACTGAGATGAAGGAAGCGAAGAAAGCCGGAGAAGAAGAACAGTGGAATATTGATTTCGCAGGGAATTTAATCTGTATGGGTTCCATTATGAACAATTTGAAGGACTACTTACGAAACCAGACAAGAGTTTCAGAGTCTGCAGAGATCTGTTGTTCTGGTAACTGTACAACATCGAGTTAAAAAGAAATAAGATGAATTAACGGGATAGATGTGAAACATTTACGCGATGAGACTGTACCCATAATTGCAGCACACAACCAAAATATGAAGTCTGAATCTTAAACATAGTTGCATATACCATGTACAGAATTTGTGGGTAATATGATAACAAGTTGACCATGTTGTGTAAGAAGGCTTTGTTAGCTACTGATAGTAAATGAATATTTGAATCGCCATTAAAGAGTTGGCCAATTCGTGCACGGGAAGCTATGAAAGCACATTAAATTATAAATATTATTATTGATATGAAAGCCATCCGGAGAATGTCATCAAATGGAAGAAGATAGAAATATTTTGCTTTTTTTCAAGTTTGCACAGGCCGGCCAAGTTTCATCAACAAAGACAGAGAAGATAAAACTACAAAATATTTGATATCTGTGTTCCTTCGAAAAGACACATATGTGTAAAGGAATTCGAACGAAAGAAGGTAAATTCAAGGAATTAACCTTGTTAAACCGGTCTTCATGATGTGAAGGCTTTCATGAGAAACTTTACAAATGTTTTTTAAACACTCACAAAAATATGGATATTAGTTAAGAAAACTCTTCTTAGAATTATGTTTATATCTGCAGACATTTGCAACTGGAGTCTATTAACTGAAAAGCATTTGTCTTTTGCATTTTGTTTTGTTGTACTTTATATAAAACTAATACTTTTGATATGTTACTTGTGGTTGTTGTGATGTGTGTGCGATGCCCATCTGTAGCTTCTTTGAGCTTGTTATTGATATATCTACTGGCTTATCTAATGTTCTTAGCATATATAATACGACAAGAAGACATAGTAATAATGCTAAATAATGTGATTTAAATCAATAACATAACATAAAGCAAATTAATTTCAAATATAAATTAACATTAGTAGTGTACGCTTAGGCACTACCACCCTTCAAATACTAAAAGCAATAAAAGTAAAGCGTTACATATTTATTATAATAAAAGATATCAATAATCATTATTGTATATCGCATATTTCTCTTTGACATCTTCAATCATTTTTATATCTACTTTGCAATCAATACAATTCTTTTTTTGTTCTTTCGAAAGCATCTGATGTATCAAAACTATTTTAGGTTAATGAAGGGAAAAAGAGTCTTGCAAGGAAACCTATTTCTTCAACTTATAATGTATCTTTAGTAATTTTTTTTTCTTCTAAACAGTCTTTCTTCATTCATCTAATCAACATAATGAACATTGATCAGCAAAATCCTCAGTATTGTAGACATGATATTTTTCTTTTTGATTTTATAATTTACATGATTTATTTTATATTATTAAATCTTTTTTTTTTCAAATTTACTCTTGCTTTCTTTTCAGAATTCCCATCAGTAATTTACACCATATTTATGCATTTTTTTGTCTTTACGATTACTACCATCATGTAGACGTAGAAAATTCATTATGGTGGCGACTCTATTAACGAATGAGTTAGAGAAATTACCTGTCCAGAAGTTTAACCTTTTTATTTGCACTGAAAAAAATGTAGGTTATTTACGCTGTATAATACCAAAGAGGAACTTAAATGACATGTGAGCCAATGTTATATACAGCAGTATTGCAGTGAAGTAGAGCTGCCGAAAAAGAAGTAACACATTTAGGGGGTACTTTTTTTCTGATCCAGCTGCGTATTTATAAGAATTATATATTACTCTTCCAAACATACACTCACTTAACAGTGGCCCTTTCCTTAGTGTATTAAGAAGAATGTAAATTAAGCTACTCATTTACAGGGAACAAATTAAATCAAAGAATACATCATATAATTCTAATACTCGTTGCACAACATTATTCCAATTGACCAAAAACAACAACCTTTCATTTGACCAAAGTTTTTTAAAAAATGGTTGAGGAATTAGAAAGTTAAATAACAGCTTTGTTAACAACTGCAGGCATATTACTATGTTATACCTCGTAACGATGTATAACTTTTAGTCAACATAGCTAACGGAGAAATGGCTTTGTATTTGGAGATTGAACTTTCTCCTTGTTTATAATGCTGAGCCCCTTCTTGGTAAATTCTCTGTCATAATCATGTCTCAAATATGAATAATTTTCACATAAATTACTTTATCTGTTCGTCACTTGAAAGTCTTCGCTGATGCAAATGGACTGCTTTCTGACAAGATCTAATACGAGTGAACCACAATCAAATCTTTGAGTATTCCAAATAATTTATATTCAACTGGAATTTTAATATTTCTTTCCCCTCTCCTACTTCGAGATTAATTTTCATTAACGCAGTTGATTTTCCTCCTTATTATGCTTCTAATCTGAATCGGTTACAAGTTAGTATCAGCTCATCACGTTATATATTTTAGGCTGCATCAAGCTATCTGAGTATTTGCATAAGACTATCTTTAATCTCATATCAGCTGCTTCTTTTTAATTGTATTCTGCTAAATTTAATGTAAAATCCATTATTTTTCGTTTTATATTGAGGATATTAAAAATATATGTGAGTGTCTAGTATTAAAAGTTAGCTGATTTCTCACGAGAAAAGCAGGTGTTTTGAGAAGAACTTTGACAAGAATTACACAAACAGCATGTTAAAAGGATTATTCAAGCCAAACTCTAAACATACATGCTCTAGTTAAAAAATTGAGAGCATGTAGTAATCATTTTAGGCTTAGGGTTACCAAATTACAGGGTAAGTATAGAGTTCATGGGCATTATACAGCATCGTTAGAGATATTAATTTGTGCCGATTAGTATCTTAGATTTACTTGTTTCAGCACCACATAGTCTCAAATGAAGCAAAGACGATTAAATAACTGAAAAAAATATAGACTAACAAAAGAATAAATGAAATAAATAAAATTTATAACTTATTGAAGATTTTTGATGAGTTTAGTTTTTTGAAGTTCTCAGAAATTTCACTGGAGTATATTTTCCAAACGTTGGGTAAATGATAAATATTCAAATTCTTTATATATTCCAGACAAATATTTCTGTGAGGTCTAGGGCAGAAACACGATATCTCATTGGCAGTAATTAATACATTATAAAAATGAAAGCCAAAGTGTTTGTTGGCTGAAAGTAATGGAAAACAGGGGCTTCAATATCAAAATGTATTGAGATGCAACTAGGCATATCAGAACTGACAATAACAGTGATAGGCAATCAGAGTTTACCGACAATGGGTATTTCTTTACAAAAAACAATATTATAATTTTTTTTTTATTTTGAAAAGTTATATATTTCTGTATTTACAATAGAGTATTATGTATGTATGTATGTATGTATGATGTGTCTATCTATCTATCTATCTATCTATCTATCTATCTATCTATCTATCTATCTATCTATCTACCTATCTATATATCTACCTATCTATCTATCTATCTATCTATCTATCTATATATCTATCTATCTATCTA
>NC_068986.1:100722114-100723331 GCF_001194135.2 Octopus bimaculoides | reverse complement strand
TGTGTGTGTGTGTGTGTAAGTGCGTGCTCTGTATGTATATATGTGTAGTAAATAAATCAGTATTGTCGTCAAGGCACCGGTCACTTCATCAGCGGATCAGAAGTTGAAGTATACATTGTGATTAATGGTTTCTAGATTTCTTCTTAGAAGTCTCATCTTCAGTAGTCGGAAAACCGATTGATCACATCGGCAAAGCATTATTTAATGCAGCGCTATTCGTTCTTTCTTTCTGTATTCAGTTATCCTACTTCTTTCGTCCACTTCATTTCTTTATATTCTCCTTGTAGCCAGACTCTCTTTTGATTTGGTTTTATTACTCTTTATTATCTATATTCGGTTTCTTCTACTAATGCCATGGCTCACGTTCTCTTTCTCAGTTCATCTTTTGCTTTTCCCTCCTCTCTATGTATTTGTATATTATTGGGTGTTAGCTTTATTCTACTATTCTATTTTCAGTCAGCTATTTGCCGAAAACCTTTATGAGAGCCTATTATTATACTGTTGAGGAAAGAATATTAGTAAGAACGAGTAATAATAATAATAGTAATAGTAATAATAATAATGATAATAATAAAAAAATAATAATAGGAATAATAATAATAATAATAATAATAATAATAATAATAATAATAATAATAATAATAATAATAATAATAATAATAATAATAATAATGAAAATAATTTCACACAAAGTAAGTCATCTCCATCACTATTATAATTATTATTAGTAGTAGTATTAATGTTAGTATTATTATTAACAATCTTATCCTTATTGTTGTTGTTGTTTGCATGATTTTTGCTATCCGACCATGCAATGAAATCGCTTTTACAACAGAGTGTATTCGAAATAATACGATATCTACCTGTCATTAATTACCTGAATTTCATCGCAGTGTTTTCAGACATTTGTACTATATACTTAAGCTTTCTGAAGTACGTATCGCTCTGCTATAATGCAGATAATTGGATCTGAACATATAATTAATGTGAAGATGCTTTAAATCTTTCTCAAATCAAATGTATGGACACGTTGAGAATGATAGTATGAAATTAGAGTCAACAAAATCTACATGTAAAATGACTGAATGTCTGAGGACAGCCATTGCTGTATCACGTCAGAAGATATTTACCTCTTCATCTTAGTTCTGCTAACATAAAGAACATACACACACACACACATACACACACACACACCTACACACACACACACACACACA
>NC_068986.1:100720330-100721877 GCF_001194135.2 Octopus bimaculoides | reverse complement strand
TATATATATATATATATATATATATATTGACAACGAGAGTTGGACTTCTCTTTTGATGTGAATATTTGGAATCATATTTTTGTTACAATGTATATCAGGAAATACAATTAATATATTTTAATTATTATAAAATTTCTTGGTTCTTGTACAAAATGCTGAAATGAATACCTATTAATTTAACCGAAGTTTTCATTTTATGTAACCCCCACCCCATAATTACTTTGTCATTTACTTCTGATATGTTGACTCGTTTTTCCTTTAACACAATTGTGTGTGCGCGCACGTAGAATATTGTGACTTTTTCTAGTGAACGTTGACTCTTTAATTGTCCATGACTAAAACCATAAATCGCGTGACTCTCAAGTGCCACATGAAATCCGAGGTAGAGTGACAGAAATCTAACTAAGTGTTTAATAATAAATGCAGCCTGATATCTAAATTCAATCAATAACGTAGATGCTTTGTAATTTAAACGTTATTTATATTGTCACCGCCTTTATTTTCCATTTCTGCAGCGATTGAGTAGACTCATATTCAAAGGATACAATGAATGGAAAGACATATCTGAGACTGACATTATACAATACATATAGCTAACCGTTTGAACGACTGTATAATCAACGATTTTCTGTTGATTGTATGCTTGGTGATAGCATTTGCCGTGTATGTAAAGTGGGATTTTCCCCGCCATGGCCATGAAAGCATATACTGGACCCGTAGCTTGACTTCGAGTGTTGTTGAAACTGGAAAAATCTAAAGAGAGCAAAGGTTATGATATTTGTTTAATACACACATTTGCTTTTATATTCAGCATTGTTATATTTCAGGCTACTATCGAGCAATGGAAACATTTTTTTTCTTGAAGGGAAGGGGGAGAGGAGAACGGCGAATGTTATGTGCCATCCTAAATTTTACTTGTTTCTTTGAATCATTTATTTCTTTTACTGCCTTAACTTACCTGAAAATTAAGTTATATATCTTATTCTTACCATTTCGTTTCTAACGATAAATCAACGATCTTACTTATACTTATTCTTTCTTTATACACTGATAATAAAAGAGAAAATATATAAAGAAATGAATATCAGCCGATGAAGAAAGAAGAAAAAATGTATGCAATCTTTCAGACTTTGGTTGGGAATTACTTAACTCTTAGTTCATATGAGATAACTATTTTAATTTATGCGACCACACAGTAAAAATAATGGATAATAGAAAGCCTTTACTTACCAGCATACATATGTGTGTGTATGTGGGAGTGCGTGTATATATATATATATATATATATGTGTGTGTGTTTGTGTGTGTGTGTATGTGTGTATGTATGTATATATATATAGTTGGAATTTACAAACATTAAAGACGAAGACAGGTGTGTAAACAACAAACAGGTTTACTAGTTTAACGCTCGGGAAGGAGAGAGAATCTTTTGCGTTTCGAGCCTACTCTCCTCAACAGAAAGGTACATGGAAAAATGAACAGAGAAAGAATAAAAAAAAAGCTTTAGACGCTACAAGTCAATCATGGCGATGTATGTGTGTATATAT
>NC_068986.1:100712650-100719838 GCF_001194135.2 Octopus bimaculoides | reverse complement strand
ATATATATAAGGTACAGCAACCTTACATATGCCCCGTTCTGCTTAAATAATAGAACTGCAAATACAATATACTTACGTATCTAAATTCTATTGTCATTCCTTCATTTCCCTCTGTATTTCATCGCTTTTCTACACTAATTATGACTTAAACATTGAAGGGATATATAAAATATCCCGGAAACAGTTTTAAGACATTCTATTTATAAATGTTCTGAAACCTATTCACAATCGTGGATTGTTTATCTCATTCTCTTAATTATTATATATATGCATGCTGATACACGACCCATGTTGGACTAATCATTCGTATCATTATCGAACCTGGAGCTTAAACATGGTCTGTCCATAGCACTTATTCAGCGTTACCTGACACCTTTGGGTCTTCTTGACACCAATACCTCTCATACCCTATTTATAAACATTATTTAGCTGGAAAGGCTTCACGAATTTCCTATTCAGAATCAAAGTGTAGTTTACCTATCAAACTTGCACTTTATTTCAGTCGCCAGTGGTTTCTGAACTCTCAATGTTGAATTAAACTTTGGGAAGAAACACAGCTACCGTGAATCCAGATATCCTTACACCTGCAGATGACGGGTCAGCATGTATTTACCAATCACCATAGACAAAAGTAATTCTTTGACTTATGCGTCGCTATGATTCATCATCCTGTTTTCGTTTGACCACACTTCATGATTCTCTCTTCACACTGCCTGACTGAAATGTCTAAAAACTTTCAAATCTAACATTTTGTATTCTGACCAACTTATATGTTTTCCCTTTGAGAAAGGCTTTTACCGCGATGAAAATAACATTTTAAAACAAATAATAGTAAAACAACAGTCGATGATATTAACATTACTTTTGTTCGTCAGAAATCAGAACACTTTGAAACAGAATTTCTCGGCATCGCTCCAAGATAGAATGGCATTCCTAAAAGCAAAAAGAGGAAATAAAAATCTATAAGGTCTGCAGTTAAAACGCCTATTCAGATTCTCTTCGAATTATCTAAAGTGATTTAGAATATAACTCATGCAATGCTCTTAAAGAATACAATTGTATCTCCATAAATATCTCTTTAGGGATGAAAAAAAGAAAATATTGTGCCGGAAGTTAAATATGTGGTTCGCATAGCGATTTTCGATTTGTCACGTGTTGTGTATAAAGTCTTACGCTACACCACACACAATGAAGTGAAAAAAGTTGAAAACCCCACACTATATTGTCAACAGATCAAAAAATGTAAGCTATGCGTAGGTGAAAAGCATACAGATCGTTTTTAGATCTAAGAAATCCCCTGCACTGCCTGTATTCCAGGTCTGAAATTTTGAGCATAAGTAAACATATGGATAATTTCCCCTTGACGAATTGGTAAATACCACCCGCTACGGATTGAACAGCCATGCTGTAGACTCTTGGCCCCTATCCATTCAGCCGTATGCATTTACGGTCAAATGGCACAAAAGTCTACTTTTCTCCTGTTTCTTTTTCCTGTTTCCTCATTCGTTTTCTGTTGTTTTCAAGAATTTACATCTTTCTTTTCACCTTTTCTCGTACTTTCTCTTATCACATTGTCCTGTTTTAGTTTGTTATGCCTTGTCGACAGAGCTCGATTATTGAATAAAGGCAACACACGTGTTATTAAACGAATAATGAAGTTTCTTTCCTTTTAAATTATATATTTGTTCTTAACGTGTCTGTTGGCTTTAACGATATACTGGTATTCAACACATTTGTTCGTAAAATTTCATTGAATGTAAGGTATTTTGTTTTCTGTAGTAGACTTATGCTTTAGATATTCATGTAGACTTGGCGCATCACATTTTGATTTTATGTCATTTGCTTATTTTCCTTTTGTTCATTTTATCCATTTGTTTTGTTTTCATGCATGGATTTTCGTATATGTTGCACGTTATGTACAAATGACGCCACTCTATGTCAAAAACTCATGTGTTGAAAAATACGCGTTGAATTATTTGCCATGAATGCATTTCCTGACGATCTCTTTAAAATGGATGTACATTGATAAAATCAATATGTAGGTATTTGTTCAGTACCCGGTACTTGCAGACTTGTGGACTTACATTTAGTATGAGATGAATCATGCAGGAAGGATGAAATTATGGGCCAAAGCAGACAGTTGTCCTCAATCTATTCGCTACAGGTAATGCGTCTGTGTTGTGGTCCACTTCCGAATACTGGGTACAGACTCTTTCGTATGTATCTCTCTTAAATTTCTGAAGCTACTCCAAAAAAAAAAATGATTAGATTGGTGATAAAATAGTGGTAGAAAAGTAGTTGCGATAACTGCAAGAGTGGGTGATGAGACCTACGTGTATGACTGGAGGTTGAAGGACTAGAGTTGCATAAGGCACTAACCTCTGGTGTTCAAAGTGATTTTGGATGTGTAGAGTTAGGCTATTGGTCTTATTGTTGTGAACTTCTGAATGTCTGCTGTAAAACGTCCAGCGTCATGAAATTCTGGGAAACAGTTGCGTAGCTACGAGAGAAGTGTTTTCTCATAGCATATAATGAAATCCACCGACACTGCGCTGAGTTTTCTTCATCACTTCATGCAATTAAAAATTTGTTCCATTTGACAATTCCAGCACTCCTTAATGGGTAACAGCTCGATCACTCGACAAATATTCCAGTTAAGAGCACTTTTCATAAAGCAAAACATCCATAGATGGAAAACAAATTTTAGAGGCAGAAAAAGTTTTAGGGATACAAAAAAAAATATAGGCCGACTCGAGAACTGAGTCGAGTACCATTCAAGTGCAGTCATCTCTGCAATTGCTTATTCGACTTTCACTAAAATTATTGAAGTTATGCCAAAATTTGTAACAATTATTCCGATAGTTACTGATTTCAAATATCGCCCAGATCATCTTCACTTTCCAACGCTTTGGGATTGATTGAATTTGTACTCGTGTAGCACTGAGGTCGTTGTAATTTGCATCTCATTCCCTCAAAGTATGTTGGCTCTCAGCCAAATATTAGCAACAATTATCTACGTTCATGTTTTTGCGATTACTATTCGTGTTTTCACCCACTCACTGAGAAAGAGTTACCGACCTACATACGTTTAATTCACGTTTATTTTATATGAAAGAATATGACGTTATCATTAACATTACTATTATTCCTACGTAACACAGTGTCGGTAAAAATGCAGCAGAGCTTTTAGTCATCTGTAAAGTTACAAGGATCTCAGACAGGTAATGTATTCCTTAAGATGTGCGCTGTGCTCAATAAAGCTACTTTTTGCAAAACATCAATCTTGCATGAGATTTCCAATTACCATAAGAAGTCTTGAAGTTGCAATAGGATTGAGCCCAAGGCTCCGATCACCACTGGTATCACTTTTACATTATCCTCTCGCATTCCATATAGTCTTGTCATTTCCACTTTCAATTCGGAGTACTTGGTGATTTTTTTTCAACTACCTAATTCACAACATTCATGTTATTTGGTATGGCTACATCAATGATCTGACTGTATTTGTCTCTCTTAGTATGATTATTATTATTATTATTATTATTATTATTATTATTATTATTATTATTATTATTATTATTATTATTTTTGGACTGAAGATGCAACTTATATAATACCACTAAAGTAATATTTTTTTAATGTTTTTGTTACTGTAGCAAAAATATTTGTAGATTTTATTATTTATTGCATTCAAGGTAATAACATGACTCCGGAAGTATTAGTGTCAATGAACTTTTACAATATGTGAGACCATTCAACGCTATCGGAGAATCTTGTAAGTCATATTGAAAATAATGGCTATTACGTAAAGCGAAAGCTACAATAACTGTGTTGGTAAAGGCGTAAGAGCAATGCCAACAACAACAACAACGGTATATTAATAACATCGACGCTATTACTATTGACAACATGAATAAAACAAATGCAACTGTACAAAATAACATTACCTCAAAATACCAGTACTATTTCGTAAAACCAATATATAAATAGGTACATTAGCAGTTACACGAACATAAATTTTATATTTATTACGATTATAAAGAAAGTTGATTCTTCAGCCAGACCTAACAACTTCACTGGAAGTGTGACGCAGTTACATAGGAATAGACGAAATTTTGGGATTAGCAAAGAAAAATATTTAAAGTGCATATAGGTAGCCATAAGGTACGTCACGATATCATCAGGTGATGACAATCTGGAAGACTGTGTAAAGAAGTGAATTTAGATCTAGAAGTATATTTCGCTCTTAACTGCAGAATTTACCACTATTAAAGCTTATCGCATTATTAGATACTTTACTTGAATGCCTGCTAGAGGCTGGAGTGAAATCCCTGTTGTATTTCAGTGAGCTCACTGCGTTTAATTCACACTAAATTCAACATTGTTTTCCGTTCTTGGAGTGGATAAAATTAAGTAATATTTCCTCCCCAAGTTTTGACCGAATTTCCAAAATCCTTACAAGTAATTTTATTATATTTATTTTTCAGTGAGTGTTTTAGGTTGTAAGTTGTTTGGTACTGCATTAGGTCACTCCCTCCAACACACAGTACCTTGGTGATATTAACGGTGTTTACCACGCTGCATGCATTCAAATCAGAGCCTTTATAATGGGGAAAATATTTACATCTGCCATGTCAATAAAACGAATTCGGTTATGCTTCTAAATATTTTCCAGACAATCTGTCTTCAGATTGCAATAGATATTTTTATCAGACACCTTCACCACTACGACTATCTTTGTTAGTTTCAAAATGGTAGTCAAGTGTGCAGTATGTAATGTATTTTATTTTCATGTCGAGCGGCTTAAATTAATTTAAGTGATTCGACTGAAACTATTTTTATGATGTGTAGATCTACTGTATAATTTAATTTCCTTCATTTTGTTCAGTGTATAATTTTAAAAAGAAATATTCAGACAATATGCTGTTCTCTATTAGCTAAGTCTATGATTTTAAACTTGCATTGATTCGTGCGCTCTATATCTCATTGTTCAGTGTCCATCTTATAGATAGTTTGATGCATTCAAATAATTCTATGCTCTATACTATATTACTGTTGAAATTAAACATATTTTAATCAATCAGACCACTATATCTTGGCCATGTCTTAACTCATATATATTGGAAGAATGTTTTATAGATAAATCTATGTCTTTGTTATTTCCACATATATAGATCTGCTGTGTCTACTCAGCTATAAATGTTTCCAGTCACCAATCACTGTTCAAATATATTGTCTTGTGTAAATGATATTTATCTCACATCACACAACAGAATTTGATCGTCTCCAATATGTTCAAAGTCTATAATTCCTCATGACTTGTAATTTTCTTGCGCTGTTGCTGCTATTCTAAGAGCTGAATCGATTGCTATAATGGATTTAGGATGACTCCTGCTAATTAATATTAAGGGAAATATAGGGAAGTAAAAGCATCGCATTTGTGAAATGCAGTTTTCGTTATGTTTTATAAATGGTTATAAATGTGTGTATGTATGTTTGTATTTGTCTGTGTATATGAAGGAAAAAAAAAGAAGGGATCACAGACATTAGCGGAAGGAAAGGTAAGTAGCGATACGCTGGGTAAAGGCAATTTGGAACTATTACATACATTAATACTCATTCGACACGGAATTCATGTACTCAGATATTAACGCGTGTGTGACTGTGTATATATATGTGTATATATACATATAGTTTGTTGAAATAAGGTCCATTGCGTATAATAAGCAAACTGCACTTCATACACACACACATATATAATTTACTTGTGCGTGTGTGTGGGAGGGTTTCCGAGTATGTGTTTCCGTATGTGTGCGTGCTTTCATGTGTGCTGAAAGCTTACAGCTCATACAAATGATCCTCCTTCGAAGTTTATATTAAAATTTAAGGCGTCTGGTCAATTTGTCAACGGCAATGCGTCGTCGCTTAATTTGTCTCCAGTCAAATCGTCGTTGAACAATTCGTCGGCGTCATAGGGAAAAATGGAAGAACGAATAATCTGAATTTAAAGTAAAAAAAAAAAAAAAAAACGTTTATTTTAAGTTTTGCAGTTTTACAAATTAATATTTTCTTAAAATTTAAGTTTGAATGCAATTGCTTCTAAAAATAAATAATTTCGTGGCGTCGATCATACATTTCTATGACATTTTTTATAAGCAGGTTCATATCTCTTATTTATTTTTCGTTTTTTATTTTCTTTTGGCGTTGTTCTTCTCCTTGCATAAGCTTTTGCAATTTGGTACTGGCAAACTTCTCCTCACATTTAATCACATCAATAAGTTTCCAAATATTTGGATGACTAATTTTCACTCTTTTTTAGCGCGCTGTTGTAAGCTTCATTACTATTTGTAGTACGAGCTATCCCCGTCATACATCGATCCCAAATATTCTCTATAGGTAATGGAAATGGAGGTTCAAGGTGTCGACTTCTCTGTCCTCTTCCTATAAGTGGTCCGATATAATCATTTTCAAAATAGGATACAATACAATTCACTGTAGAATATCATTCCCATTTACAAGTTGTTCATATCCACCTACAACTTCATCAACCGGCAGGAGGCCATTGTTAGTCTAAAACTGTCGTCTTTGTGATATCTGCATTTCAGACCTTGTGCAACATACTTCTACACATTTTGTGTTTTTAAATGAAACAAGCAGCACGCTAATTTTGACCCAGGAAACGATTCCAGAAATCCTTTATGGGCTGCTATTCGAAATCCGTTATTAAATTATAAGGTCCTTTCTCATTCTGCAGTAATTCATTTATTTTGACAAAATATTTACAACATAAACTTGACTTTTGTCAGAGAGCAATGCGAACAATCATGCGGCATTAGAATTATCAATTTGAATATGAAGTATATATAACTGAAAAACAAAAAATACTAGAGCAGCACTGAAATGTTCCATACCCCACTTTTGTGCTGTTTTAGCTCTTGACGTGCTTCCTCTCTTGCAAATTGTAGTATTTGTATTGAATCTTCATTTCATGATCATTTTCTCTGCGTTTGTCCCAACCACCGTCGTTGGACAAGAGATGTTGATGTGTTTACATCCCCGTAAATTAGAAGTTTGATAGAATAAGTACTAGGCTTCTAACGAATAAGTCTTCGGGCGATTTGTTCAACTAAATAATTGTTTTGACTGTTATTTCCAGCATGTAAACATACGTAGCATGCCATATATATA
>NC_068986.1:100707864-100712205 GCF_001194135.2 Octopus bimaculoides | reverse complement strand
ACACACACACACACACACACACACACACACACACACACACACACACACACACAAACAAACAAACAAACACAGACACACACATAGTTCAGAGCAAAGTGTTTTTGTTTCCTGAATTTGTGCCTGTTCGACTGTTGTCTAAAATTACTCTATTCCGTCGATATGATTGTTAAACTGTTCGTCGTCATTATCAAAAAAATTATTTTCTTCATCATATATACTCCATTGTTGTTGCAACTAATTTTAAATTGTAGTCAATAGTTCATTTTAATAAAACTTTCCAAGCTGTTGCATTTTCCTAGTTGTGAATTCACTGAATTCAGTATATAGTGGGTGCATATATGTTGCAGCAAAAAATACTGGGCGTGCACAAGTGGGAGTGTATAAATTGCTGCAAAAGTACTGACAACCTTCTCGTTTTGCTAAATCCACCTCGTTCCGGTCCTCTGAGAATCGAAAATATCGGCTGCTACAGAGAATCATAAAAGTAATAAAATTCTACACGGTTCCAATGTTAGGCAGTGAAACGAAATATAGTACCGGGAAGCAAAATATCTCTAGAGCTGACATATATATGTCACATTAATAGCAAAGGAAGACGAATAGAAGCGTATAAATACCACAGTCAATTATGGCTTTCTTTACTGTGTCGATTCAAGTGTCAAGAACTTTTTGTTTTTATTCCCAACGAAAATCTGATACGCCTGCCGTAGTAGTAGGAAAAATGGTGGCGATATTTTAAGTGTTGAGAATGTAGATTATAATCAGTTGATGTTTCATAAGGTGTGGAACGGTTTGATGGTGTTAATGTCTGCTATGATAAGATAACTGGAAAAGTTTCTCCCACATTGAAATGTAGTAGGATTGGCCCGATCAATACTCTTGTTAGAATTGCTTTGCTTTGACTCTATTGTTTCGAGAATGTTTTCTTTATATAATGTGTTGGTTTTACTTCATCTGGCATTCATACTACTACAGATGAGAGCATTATTTTAGCGCCTTATATTGTCTTTCTCTGCTATTATCGCACACACGATCGGCAATCATCTTAGGTCAAACAAGATTATTATTTACATAGAATCATCACAGTCTGAATGTATATTTATAGGTGCGTGTATATACTGGATCAATATATTTTTGGCTTCCTTTTACAGTAGCAGGGAAAACACTAGTGAATAAAATCACAGTCTTGAATGTATATATATATATTTAAATTGACTTCTGTATAAAAATAACAGTAGTCTATTACGCTAGGCTTGAATAATGGTTATGCAGCATTTATCATTTTTTTCATTGACCTACTGATTTACATAAATAATGCATGTATATAAACATATGTCACTATAGGTTGTTCAAATACTGGCTTTGTGTTAGTATTGAAATTGCTTACACACACAACCATCTTTAAATATGGCTGCAAATTAAAATCACTTAGGTTTTCTGTGCTGGATGGATATTTAAAGTTTGACTCTGTAATGATTGCATTAACCATCTGTAATCCTTTTCCC
The DNA here is from genome assembly GCF_001194135.2 of Octopus bimaculoides. NCBI lineage: Eukaryota > Metazoa > Mollusca > Cephalopoda > Octopoda > Octopodidae > Octopus > Octopus bimaculoides. The sequence goes on along the minus strand of NC_068986.1, from coordinate 100,710,700 downwards.
TTATGTTTTGCCACTGTACCATTTATCTCTAAATGCCTAACATGTTTTTTAACGGAAACACTTATCCGCGTCTATAATTTGCACATAGCATATCCCCTGGGTGATAACGGAACATTTTTACGATCATTTAATATATATGAAATGAAAATAATAGTTAATTGTGAAAACGTACAATGTGATTATTTAGACGTTTAAGCAGTTTTCCAATCTCCAGTTGCTTGATGTGTTTAAATTTAAAAGCTTTTCCCTCAGGGTTTAACTCTAAAATCAGCACCATATTGAGCACCGTAATGATACTTGTGTGCACGCAAATTATCAACAATACCAAGTATTAACGTAATAATTGTATTCCATATAAGTTGCTAAAACATTTATGCATATGTTATTAGACATTATGAGAACCTATTTTATACGTAGGATGCTGTTAACCCACTGAGAGAACAAAAAATGTATTTCTATTAGCATATAGAATTTTGCCAGCGTTGTAACTAATGAATATATCAATAAAAAACATATCTTTAAAACAACATAATTGACTCATTAAATATTATTTAAGGGAATTGACAACATATATATTTATATTGTATTACTCTTGTACATTGTCAAGCTCAATTATGTTCTCATGTGCTTCTAACTCTAATTTCAAATATCTCAACACGATTGTTTTATTAATCTTATAGTAATGAAGACAAAAGCTTTTATTTTTATTGTCAAAGAAACGGAACTGCAGGAGTATTGTAGTATCAATTATTCCAGTTTCAACCTTGGGTTCTAAAATTTCATTAATTACTTTATTTTCTAAGGATGCATAATTACAAATGAAACTGTTTCTACACGAACTAACAACCAAATCATAGACACGGTGTGTTCAGAAGTGTTTTTAAGTTTCAGAATGTACAGAGCTTAGCTCTGCAGACATATAATACAAGGGTTTCAAGAAATGAAAGTTCTAAGTCATGAAACGATGACATGAATATTATTAACTAGTTAAAATCATAGATTGTATAATTATATATTAGAAACGTAATTTATCTTCATTCTCTTATATTTCTGTTATAAAATGACAAAATTTGATAATGATTTCTTCTAGTTGCAGCGAAATTCAAATTAGCACTTAAATATATCCTTAGGTGGTGGCTGCTCGGGGTTATGTCATTTATTTGAAATGTTACGTAGTATGAAATTACAACTACCGATAGTTAATTATATCTGGTATAGACTCTTATAACTTCTGCTCCAATACAAACATATTGCCATGCACAGCTAGTCGAAATGTGCTGATTCATCAGGCTTTAGATTTCGATAACTCCTATCCATATAAATAATTACAACACTAGGAAAACGTAAGAGGGAAATACTAAATATAGAGCAGAAAGGAAATTGGAATTAAAATCTCCGAACGTACAAATGCTGTTACACAAGTTAAAGTGTACTGGTAGTGTAAGACGTAACATGACTAATCTACGATTGTTTTGGAAACTTTAATAGAATTTAGTAAGAAACGGACAGTGATCTTGACAGTTATACACTGTATTTTGAAGTTACTATGTCTGTAGAAATCTTTCTAACGTATTCTCCAACAAAATATGTATAGATGATTATTGATGGTACATACTGCTTATAATGTATCACTCAAAATCTATAAATGTACGCCGAAATTATCACAACGTTGCCTGCACAAATTAATAGCCTATGCCATGACACTCATCATATTATCATTTGCATACACCACTAAATATATGCGTTCATGCATATAGATAGATAGATAGATTCTTTATTTGGGCGACTGAATTAATTGCCACTCTGTTGTTAAACCGTGTTTTTAAGCAGACTTCAATATATAAACATTGCATATCTTTACTTACAAACACACCCGTATATATATATATATATATATATACGTACACGCGCACATACGCAAACACACACACACATATAGATAGATAGATATATACACCCACGTCACTATATATATAAATATACATATATATATATATATATATATTTCTATTCATATATATACAAACTCGTCAACAACATCCGAACCGACAGTAAAAAAGAGCGGAAAGCTAATGAACAGTCAAACTTTAGAATATTTCCACTCAATAAACTTAGGGACTATGCAGCCTGTAATCAGCTCATTAGCAAAGAATCATATTTATCGCAAAATATAAACCTCTTTTGAATGCTTCCACCACAACAGACACTACTACAAGAATCTTATAATAATACGCACGTAAATACACTAAGATAGGTGTATTAAGTCGCTGCCTATGAATTTATCATGAACAGTTCCTACCACTACTACTACTACTACTACTACCACAACAGGTCACTTTCACGCCGCTTTAGCATTAAAGTAGATACCACGGTAAGACACTACTGCTCGGTCATACGACTCCCGTTGTTGTTTTGTTTATTCTCCTTTTTTTCTTATTCTTGATCTTGTTCTTGTTCTTGTTCTTGTTGTTCTTCTTCTCTTCTTCTTCCTCTTCTTCTTCTTCTTCTTCTTCTTCTTCTTCTTCTTCTTCTTCTTCTTCTTCTTCTTCTTCTTATTATTATTATTATTATTATTATTATTATTATTATTATTATTATTATTATTATTATTATTCAGTAGTTTTATTTTTATAACGTGCTTTCACTTCACTACCGAGCGCAGCTCTGTGCGCCTTGGGTATGTGCTGTGGTTTGCTGTGGTGCTCTTATGTTTACTGTATTGAAAGTGTTTTGCGTAGAATGTGTGCAGTACCCAGTAGTGCAATTTTCTGTATGTTATATATATTTGTAAGTCCTGGTGTTTTTGTTATGTATTTGTCTGAATATTTTTTTATTA
>NC_068986.1:100705512-100707646 GCF_001194135.2 Octopus bimaculoides | reverse complement strand
ATTATTATGATTATGATTATGATTATTATTATTATTATTATTATTATTATTATTATTATTATTATTATTATTATTATTACTACTACTACTACTACTACTACTACTACTACTACTACTACTACTACTACTACTACTACCATTATTCTTTTTCGTCTTCGCCTTCTCCTTCTTCGGCTGCTACTTGAACCATCAAACTTGAGATCCACCTTTTTCTCCGCACCCATCAAATCTATTTTCTTTTTCAAATCTGTTACTACCTACCGACACTTCACAAATAAAAAGAGAGACAGACCGACATACAGACAGACAGACATACAGAAAAGAGGAAAATGTCCTACCTACTTGAAGACAATGGAAATATTTACTAAGCATTTCATTTAATTTTTTCTTCAATTTAATTTGTTTTTTCTTAATTAATATTCAGCTTTGTATTACTCTTAGCTCAAAAAGTCGAAAAGACTGAAACCGGTACTAACCGTTACAAAATGTATTTCATAAAATCATTTTAGCGCTTTATACCTTGTCTTATTTTCCATATACACTAACACTATACTGCAATATATTACTGCATATGCAACTAGGAAAATTGGGAAATATCGTTGCAGATTGGTCGATATTTCAGTTACTTAAAATTTAAAATATACAGTCATTAAGTTCTAGAATTCTAGATTGCCGTCTTATCGTGAATGAATCAGATTCCTTGATGTACCGAAAGAATGTTATGCGATAGGTATATTCAGTGCAATATTCTTAGATTGCAAACTAAAATATAAATGGGATTAACTACACAAACTAATACTATTACACAACTATTCATTATATTAGTGTATATGATTGACGACAATTTATGTGAACTTTATGCTATAATATAATATGCTGGAGATACATTTGGAAATAATTATTAATTCATGAATTTCAATAACTCTCATACACAAAATGCACAGCTTACATAAGACGGTGATCGTGGAAAATTATTCCAAATTTAAATATATGTACATACACATCTACTCCGCACAGGATAAATGGCTGCATGACAATACTGAGGAGAATTGAAAAGAATGATTGAAATATACTGTTAATATAACTTGATCTGATACTACTGAATGGTATGTTGTACGTAGTTTAACAGCAATAAGGTAAGAAATTTCAGGAGTCATGTTAATATAATGTCTTGAAATAATCATAAGAATCTTGGTCCCCCATATCTCAAAAGCAGAATTATTATGGTTAAATGCATTAAATTAATTGCAAGTAATTGTTACATTACAGTTTTGTTGACGAATACTTCTTAAATTCAGAAGCTTCAAAGAACATTTTAAAACTAATATACACGAATGGAAAAGTAAGAGGAGTCGAGAAATATGGTGACACTCAATATCATATTATATTGCTGATACCAGTGTAGATAAGAAATGCAAAATCATTTTGTTAAATTAAATAAGCATGATTCGTTTTCAAAAGTCATTTAACATCAGGGTTTCTAAAGAATATAAGTAATAAACTTTGTTCAGAAAATGAGTTAAATTTGATAACGGCGAGTCCTTCTGAAAAACTAACAATATTTCATTTATCACAAATATGTAGGTGCTGATTAAAAATAAAACAAATAAAAAATATATAAGGAAAAATAATGCGAGTTATTTAGTTACTGCGCAATAATTTTACAATATTTAGAACAATGCACAAGGAACTCATAACATTAATGCAAGCAATCGGATTAGTTCTTTAAAATCCTCTAAAAATATATGTCAAACATTATTGTAGAGACGAACATTTCCAATTAGAAAAAAAGAAATAATAATCTATTCAATAAAATGCGTAACGTAAAAACAAATAATTGCACTTAACTAAGAATCATTAAATTATAAATTCGCAAAGCATGAAACTTATTCTTCCGACACAATCGCACGCGCGCGCACACACATAAATACACACGCACACACATAAATACACACGCACAGACATCCACAGAGAGAGATAGAGATAAACGTCCGCAACGTAATATATACATGTATGTACATACATAACGCCAATGGTAGATATAAAAAAAGACTAAGAATATATATGTATATATATATATTTATGTATATGTATATATATATATATATATATATATATATATATATATATATAT
>NC_068986.1:100701832-100704359 GCF_001194135.2 Octopus bimaculoides | reverse complement strand
TATATATATATATATATATGTGTGTGTGTGTGTGTGTGTGTGTGGGTGTATGTATGTATGTGTATCGATGTATATGTATGTCAGTGTATACAAACACTCACACAGACGCACACATCATACATATACATTGCTTTCAATATTCATTTCAGCCGCAAGAGGGAGATCGTTTTCCTGTGTCCAACTACACAAAATTAAACCAAAAATATTAATGGTTCCTCAATCCTGTGCAATCTTTTAAAAGTTTCTACAGTCTTTTGCTGATGGACCTGTAATTCAGTTACCAGCGTTGATTAAAGGGAAAGTATAAAAAGAGAAAACCTTATATTAATCTAGATTTGACGTTTCGTGCCAAGTCCGTAAAATTTCAGGCATTACTATCTTACTCAAGTTATCTTAACTATATTAAATGTGAAAGCTTAAATCAGATTCCTAATTAATTGTAAAGAACAAATAAGTTGTAATTTCGTTAGTTTGCAAGTATTTCTCTATTTAGATTTACTATTAAATTAAACTTTAAATATTAGTTCAGAATTCCGTTTACTCAGGAAATACTTCGAAACAAATACTGGAAAATGTATTTTTGAAATTACTTGATTAGATATATAATTTTCTATGTATTTTACTGAATACTCCGTGATTTGGTGCATTCCCAACATCAACATGTGCTGAAGCGTCATTCAGTTATATAACACGGCCACAGTTTCCTGCAAAATTCATACCAAATTCATTGTATTGAGGTTAAATGTAATCCTGGGCAATTTTTCTGTATATTTTTATATACTCTACTGGAAAATACACATGTTAAGTTTAAGCTTACGGCGGTGAATCAATAATGAAGACATTTCTTTAAATTAATTGTTCGTGTATCTTCTGATGCAAAACTAGTTATAACCAATTGCTCATTCTTCCCATTATCATAGTTCCTTTTCTAAACAAGGAATGACATTGTGTTTCAAGGATTGTGAATTTTATATGCTGATATATTTTTCTGTAAACGATGGAATAAATCAAATATTTGCAACAAGTAAAATATATAGTATGTAACTCCAATGGTGGATATAAAAAAAAGACTAAGAATGGCAGTTGATAAGATATGTTCCATGAATACGATTGGGGAAAAGGGCAGATGTTTTAGATTTATTTGCTCTCTTCAGCGATAAAGTATTTTAGACAGCTAAAGATGATTTTGTGTGCGTGTACGTGTGTGAGTGTTTGCGTGTGCGCTTGCATATGTGCGTCTGTGTGTTTTTGTGTTCTGTGTGTGTGTGTGTGTGTGTTTCTTGAATAATAACCTGCAATAAAATAAGTCCTTGGAGACATTTCCTTGCAAAATACATGACCTTCGCTTTTTTTACTGTCGTCGTTGACGTGTCAAGATTTTTAGTATAAATTTCGAGAGATAGAACAGCATTCCTCTTTCAAACCAGGCGTTTTCATCTAATAAGCTCCAATAATCATGAAAGTGACACAGTTCTACATCATGCCATTAATAATTATACATTCTCAAAATCTAACATCTAAGGATTATTTTCTCGGATAAAAAAACTGCTGCCAGGGGCGACGGATATTGAAGTCCCAAATATTGTTTTGAAAGCAAATTATCGAAGATTATGTGGTATATTTTCAGCTTATTATCCACGGCTTTTCGAATGCCGTTACTTAGATCTGGCGCTCTCTTTCTACAGTTAGATTGCTGCTGGAGAAATATGTTACAGGAAGGTTGATAATTGTGAATGTATGTGAAAAATGAAGAGATGCCTATCGTCCAAGATTTATATGTAAAATAAATGGCATTGCAGCTACCTGAAGTTATTTTTACTTTGTATGGTTAATCCATCTACTTTTAAATTTTTCATACAATGTAGCGTTTAGATGGCGGTCGACAATGCTATATTCAAAGCGCCTTGTACATCGAGACATTGGCTTCTAATACGCTTAATAACCTGATACCAACATAATACCTGAGATAAGAAACCGTCTTTATTATCCTTATGTCGATCGATAATCTTATATTTAGAGATATATTAAGTTTGTCAACCCATATTTTGGCAGTAATGTAAGTAGTGAAATATTACTAGAGAAATGCTTTTCTTGAATCGTATATTTAACTATTCGAATTTCCATTCCTGAGAATGTCTCTCTGCTTTTTTCGGTTAGGTTTTTGAAAACTAATTCCAATAACTCCGCTATGATTTCCAAGAGCCAAAAGTTTTCAGGTTGACAAATTACATGTGGATATCAGTTAAAAAAAAAAAGCATCTATCTTTGTTTTTTTTTTCCCTGTTGCACATGTTTCGGTCATTAGACTGCAGCCATGTTGGAGAAAGGCCTTGGAGAGATTTAGTCGAATGAATCGAACCATGTACTTAATTTGTGTTCGGCCTGGTACTTATCCTACCGGTCATTTTCACCGAACTGAAATTACTGGGAAGTAAACACACCAACACCGCGCGCGCATATACACATACACACATACACACTCACACACACACACACACACACACACACACATATATATATATATATG
>NC_068986.1:100699352-100700166 GCF_001194135.2 Octopus bimaculoides | reverse complement strand
CTTGGTTATTTTCCCTAAATCTATATATTTTTATATATATTTTAATCTGTAAAGCTCAATTTAATTTCATTTTTTTATAAATTGATTTTAATTGAGTTTTTACCTGTAATCTTGGATTTTGTCCCTAATATTATAATATATATATTCGTACAAAATATGTGCGTTTAGTTCACAGGTGATGTAAACCACTAGGTACGCTAGTTAAGTTCTGTAACGGATTACTGTTGCTCCAAGTTTATAACACAGACGATAGTTATGGACCTATTGCAGATTTCCGATATAGCGGATGTATAATTGTTAAAGATGGCAATAAACTTTAAGGTATGACTATCATCTCAAGTTGTATACATTAGTATTATTATTGGAAACAAAATTACTTTCAGGTTTTTAAGCTACATGGATTTACGTAGGATTTCACCTAAGGATTTACGGACTTACATCTACATGATCGGAGACTGTGAACTTCTGTTTTCTTTTACTTCATATCCTCATTCATTTACTTCTGTCCTCCATGCTGTAATTTCATTAATCTGTACCCTTCTCATTTTCCCTATTAGTCTCCGATGATATAATATCTCATACACTGGGATATCCCAGAAAGAGATGTAATACTTTGATATTTTTTTTTTCCAAAAATAATAATCTGACTTCATATGTTTGCCTCGTGTTAACGTTTGTTGTCCTCTTTAACTATTATATAAATACATACAAACAAACGCACGCACACATACACACACACACATACACACACTCACACACACACACACACACATATATACATATATATATATATATATATATATATATATATATA
>NC_068986.1:100696353-100699107 GCF_001194135.2 Octopus bimaculoides | reverse complement strand
GGGAAGAATGCTTGGAAAAAGGAAAAAGACGTAAAGAGAGACTGACACTGAGAAAAATATATGTATTTTCTTCCTTTCTATATGCAGAATTATGAATGCCAAAATTTAGAACCATTTCCTCCAAAAAAAAAAAATTATCAATGAAGAAGTCAACATAGTTCACTGTGAAATAGAAAAGGCATATAAATTTTATTGCACTTCAAGATTCTAATCTTGAACATGAGAACAACAATAACAGGTTAAATTTCACTGTACTTCTTTGCACAAATGAACTCTTGCAAAAGTGTCAACATCAATGCTGCCACTTTTGCACGTAAACACACATACAAAACTGCACGCACACATACACACACACACACACACACAATACATAAATCTATGTATCCTTTGCCAAACGAATAGTTGTTTGCTACTTTGCAAGCTAGTCATATCTTTAGTACTTTGGCAAACGAGGGAGAAGTTATTAATTTGCGCCTGATCTGGTGAAAAAATGAATATCAGAAACATATTTCTAACAACATAGTCAACAGCGAAATACATTTGTTTTTCTTTCTCTTCTAAAACACAGATACCCTTCAAGGGCACTCAAAATAGCCTGAATGACCACTTGCTACGAATATTGAGAAACATTTCATGTGAGCGCACCAGAACACACGGGGATGTCTGTGTTTTATACTGCACCAGAAATCTGCAAACGTTTATATAAAGGCACACATTTACGCATACAACAGGCTCAAGTATTTGGGAGATTGAGACTAAACAGTGGCTCCCGGAAATATCGGTAATGTCGCATTTTTATGGCAGTTTGGACAGTGATATTGTTTAAGTTATAAGGCGGGTTTGGAGTGAGCCTAAGATTCCCACTGTCTTTGCATTCGTATACATACGCGCATGTTTTAAAACACTATTTTTATAAGCTCTTCGGAGACGTTTACTTTTTTTATCCATCTTATAACGTCTTAGATATATTTGTCATATTATTTTCTTATCGCCATCGCAGCTCAATTTTTGTTGCTTTTTTCTTCCACAGGCCCCATTCACGATATTAATAATACCAAATATAATGGATCGCTCGTTTGTTTGAAAAAGCAGGATGCATTAAGTGACACTTTTTCATTATTCAAAAATAACAGACATGATAAAAATTGATTGTTTTACAAACAACCACTGTTATTAGCAAAACCAGAAATACTAGCCGTAGACATGTTGAAGACAATGACGGCCACAACAGTATCGTGACTATAACAGTTTCCACATAGCTCCACATAAATAATGGGTGTTGTAGCTTCCGATACCAGCAGCAGATGCAGCAAATTTAGCACCATCATCAATGATACGGAAAATAATTCCACACGTCCTCCATCGCCACCACAAATACCACAGCCAACAACAACGGTCGTAAAATTATTCCCATGAAAGTAATTAAATAACTGTTTCTTACAAAGAATAAACGAATGCTTATTCCACGGACAAGTATGTGAGAATATCGTGGGACCGTGTATAATATTTTTCCTGCAGAGTATGTATCAAAATTAGTGAGTACGATGTTAACGTAAAAACACTACATTAGCTCACACCGAGGCATATTGCCAACGCTGGTTCAACACTGCACTATACGTCAGAAAGAAATATATTATATCACCGAAGAGTGTCTGCATCACATATTCTTCAAGTGAGTACATACGCGTCAGATAAGTTCACCTACACAAAGAATGATTGTTCTACTGGAGTATAACTTAGATTGGCATGACTCAGGAGGAATACGATTGAATCGCAAGTATCAATAGAATTAGTCAGAGATATTACTACCCATAGTGCTACTGATAATGGTGAATGACACCATTTGCTTCAAGTTTTGTCATCAAGTTTCCATTATTTTGAAATGTTAAAGTTGGAACTCGTGCAGGTTATATCATAGTGATAAACTATTGTTTTCGAGAATTGAACCGAAATCTGCAACTTATCTTTTCAACTTAAGACAAAATAAAAAAAAAATATCGAGGAGGCAATGGGGGAAGTCAAAAGAAGATGCCATATCGTGGCATGTGATCCCTTCCACAAATATTTCTCTTCTGATGTAGAGTAGGAAAAATATGGTTCATATTTATTTAGCTATACAAATACAAATTTCAATTGTTTAGATCTATAGCGTGGCCATTAGTAATGCCTGTGTAAAACAGGCTTTTGACATACTTATTGAATATAAGACACTAAAATGTTATACGAAACATCAGACCAACATTGTCTTTTAAATTCTTTCACAAGTCTAAAGATAACAGAAAGATTTTCTTAATTTCCTTTGGGGATTTCCTGTGAAGGAAAACAGGAAATCCTGACATTGTACTGGTATTATTTATATGCTAAATATTTGAAATACTTAAGGAATAATCTTTGATATTGTGCACTGATTATACACACCCATCCAAACCCACATAATATAAAATTTAGTCATCAAAACGCCTTAGGAGCTATTTACTATATCTGCTAGTGGTACTAAAGCCTCTAATATCATACGAGAAATAGAGATCACAAACACAACTAATTCACAACCGCAAAGTCTTCAATATAACACAATCTAACTGTAAAGTGTGATATTTAACTTTAATCTTATGTCCTAGTGTATACTAGAAATGTAAATAGAAATCCGCCATTACATACAATTCTAAATTACACAAAATACAAGCAGGTATATGTAAACATACACGCTGCCACACAAACACGCACGCACACGTATATATATATATATATATATAT
>NC_068986.1:100693664-100694568 GCF_001194135.2 Octopus bimaculoides | reverse complement strand
TATATATATATGGTGGTTGTCTACTCCTTAAACAGAGTTTGACCACCTCCTGCACCTACACCTTAGCCCTTTCATGGCGTCTGATGTGGGTTTTTTAAACCAGACAGTGTTTTGAAAAAACACCCACACAGATTGCACCTCTGATTTGCACTACCAATACCTGCAAGTAAGTTCTGCTCATTGTGGATCCTAACATGTCTTTTAAGACCCCCATTGGATTTGCAAACCCTCTGGCACACACCACATTCAAACGTGTGCACAGACATATAATCAGAATAGCTGGGCGAGGTTTGTTTTCCATGGGTTCGCAGGTGAGATTTGAGGCCTATTTATTAAAATATTCATTATATTGCTCGTGTGTTTATTTATCGTAGAATTGGTGTGTTTTTTTTAAGCTTTCGCTTTGATTAGCAAGCGGTAACTTTACGCTTCTTTTCTTCAAATATTTTATATTATACTTGTATAGGTATAAGTCTTGTTAACCACCCCATTATTATTGTTTGTAGCAGTAATAATACTTCACATACTTTTTTTTATTATTCATGATATTTTTCCCTTTACACGGGGCGGGACGTTTAAAGTTAGAAACGTACACGAGTTGACGCAATGATTCTTTTAGAAAACAGATTTCAAAAACTATTTCCAACTGAGGATCGCAGAGAATGTTTCTCATGCACAGCATGAAATCAATTGATATCGAGTTGTGTATTAAGTGCCTTCATATTCTTTCCTGAAGGTAGGCCATTTTTTTTTAAATATTCATTACATTCCTTGTGTATGTATTTATCGTAGAATTATTGGTCTTTTGAAGATTTTGCTTTGATCTTTAGCAAGTGGTATTTTTGGCATTATTTTCTTCAAATACGTGAGTATATATATATATATATATATGTGTGTGTGTGTG
>NC_068986.1:100691349-100693654 GCF_001194135.2 Octopus bimaculoides | reverse complement strand
GTGTGTGTGTGTGTGTGTGTATGTGTGTGTGTGTGTGTGTGTGTGTGTGCGTGTGTGTCTGTGTGCGTATGTATATATATATATATAGATAGATAGATAGATAGATAGATAGATAGATAGATAGATATACATACATGAATGTCCCCACATTGTTGTTATTAGTGAATGAGAGATCAATGCATGCCATCAAAGTCTCACTAAGGTAAAGTAAATGAACCCCAGTATACGCATCAGGACTACCCGCATAATAAGGATACACCAGGCGCATACATCATATGGAAATGTTCGCGATATAATGATATTATACCAAGATAAACACTGCATGACTTTGCAGGTAGAGCCGAGTTAGGATGTTCTGCAGGTCAAGTAGCCCATCCCGCTCTAAAGGTCACTGAATAAGGGTTGTTTAAGTAGTTTGAAAGAAATATCTATGTTTTCAGAGCTGAATTATAAACATCCCAAATAATTCCTCTCAACACATGGGTATGGCTGACTATTTCTGGTCGTGATGCACACATCGTCAGCCATTAAGGGACATGATCAACTGGTTAATACCAAAAAAGAGACAATCAAATCTTTGGTACTGAGCAGAATATTTACTGTAATGCAACTTTTATACCAGGAAAAGACAATGTACATGATAATACTTCCAGTCAGTTAAGATTAGAAACCCCCAGATCGGAGAGCCGCTGTTAGGTACTGCATCAGGGCATTGTTGTTGTTGCTGTTACTACTGTTACTACTACTACTACTACTACTACTACTACTACTACTACTACTACTACTACTACTACTACTACTACTACTACTACTCAGAACACTTGGTATTCTCTCTGGCTGAATCTGTGAGGGCGGACAACAGCCTGTTGTAGGTGCGAAGTAAAACAATAATACTACCAAGAAAATATTGCCTGAAATTTAAATGCAACAGTCGTGTAGTAAAACAATGTATTATCCAATATGTTCCTTTTCTCTTAAAGGATTATGCGAGTGAGTTCGAAAAAATAATAAGAAATATTCTACAATAAAACGACATCACATAAAACCAGTGTTAAATTCACCTTCCTTTCACTCAAGTTTCGTTTGAATAAATTTCATCAAATTGCAGCATTGAAACTATAATAGTACTAGTATAAATTACAATTAGAATGATTGCCATAGATAATTGCAATGTTTGCTCATCACATCAAACGTTCTTATATTTAAATTTCCCTGCCAATTTATACCGCTATAATCCGTCATTTAAAGTGTCTACATTTACAATAATCACATTAGGTCGTTAGTTTTTATGGTAAGACAACTCTCAAGTGAAGAAAATCCTTCTTCTTGGAAAGGGTATTAGATTGTTATAATTTCTTTGTTGCAATTTATTGAAATTTATTCAAACGATACTTTCATGAAATCGGGGCTAATTTAACCCTATGATTATTGGCTTTACGCAACGGCATTTTATTTCAGTTGAATTCTTAGTGTTTCTTGGAATTCATTCGCATGATCCTTTAAAGGAATAGCGGTGTATCGAAAGAAACATTATTTTGCTGCATCATGTTGCATTTAGACATGAGGGAATGTCTTCTTGTAACAATTTAGGCGTAGTAAAGCAACATTGCTTACTTAATTTTGAACAATCTATTCAATGAGAAATTGTATTACTTTAAATGTGATCAGAGCACCTTAAATACGAACAAATTAATTTAGCTGCGCAAAAATGACAATTCAGTGAGATAAAATACTGAAGAGAATCAATGGTACAATAATCTAATGCAAAATGTTGTTCAACTTGTTATACGAAATCATTTTAACGTTCGGATGATAAACACATTATGTTGAGATTGATTTACAACTCTCTAAAATGTGTCATGAATTTGTAAACATCATGTACGATAAACTAAGACTTTTCTTTTTTTGGTTTGTTCTGCTATATGTGTGTGTATATACTTACACACATACAATGATATACATATATGCAAAAATACACATTGACATTATGAAGGACATCCCGCTGTAGAATCCATACTAATTCATATCATAATCTGCCATGTATGATTGTAGAACTATCCTGGGTAGACGATTGAATCTTCGTAAAAGAGCGACGAGGCACAAACGGAATAAATAGTGGCAGCAATAAGGGTGGATCACTTGTAGTGAACAGCAAGCACCGTTGTGCATCTCCAACGTTAAAAGCTCTGTAAAGACAATAAATAATAATAATAATAATAATAATAATAATAATAATAATAATAATAATAATATTAATAATAATAATAATAATAATAATAATAATAATAATAATAATAATAATATT
>NC_068986.1:100688428-100689852 GCF_001194135.2 Octopus bimaculoides | reverse complement strand
CCCATCAATTACCCCTAGGTATTTGTAGCTCTCCGCTGGTTCTAACTCTTTTATGACATTTTGCTGGTCAAGGTTCACTTTAGATGTTTTTGTCATGTTTCCTTTGATAAAGGTAGCTTTTGCACATTTATCAAGGCCAAATTGCATCCTGATGTCATCACTGAATTGTTAAACAATTGCTAGTAGGCCTTTGAGTTGTTGGTCATTTCTCGCAAAGAGCTTTAAATCATCCATGTAAATAAGATGATTTATATTTTTATCAGATATTTTATAACCATACTGTACATCATTGAGCAATTTTGAAAGATGTATTAAGGCTAGACAGAAGAAGAGCGGTGATAATGAGTCACCCTGGAAAATGCCACATGAAATTCTTGCATCTCCAGTATTATTATTATTATTATTATTATTATTATTATTATTATTATTATTATTTATCATTATTATTATTATTATTATTATTATTATTATTATTATTATTATTATTATTATTATTATTATTATTATCATTATTATTATCATCATTATTTCTATTAAATAGATATTCAATGAAACTGACAAGTAGCGAGAAGGAAGTTCCAAATTTTAAGCAATTCCATTTTATAAATGTTCAGTCTCTTCCTTGGAACGACAAGAAATAGACGAAGGAAGACGATTTAAACCCCACTTGAACGGTTAATAAGCAATTTTTTTAGTGCACATATACATTTGTCCTTTGTATTATGAGTAAGAAGGCTGTTATAAAATATTTAAGTAATTATCGCCCCATATGTCTTTTATCCCACGTCTATAAGATGCTTACAAATGCCAGAGTCGCCAGACTATTGATGAATAGCAGCCGAGGAATCAAGCAGATTTTCAAAAGGAATGCTTCACTACATTGCTTTTGTCAAATAGAACTAGGGTTTCGATTGCGTCGCGATGAATGCAGTGTTGAAATCTCAAGGAATGCAAGATGTCGATTCGCAATGCACCAAGCTATATGAGTTTCGCTACTGATACAGTTCTGCTATCGCTACCAATTAGGTAGTAATTTTATTAGGGAGGAGCATGAAAGTAGATCTTCTCCGAATGACTCTGATGACCATTTAAGGACAAATATCGTGACAATCAAGAACAGCAGGTAGACACGGGCATTTGCCGAATGGTATGCTAAAGATCAAAGATGATATTTATGGTACCATAAATATCGCTATCAATTTAGAGAAAAATTTGTAGTTTTGGAATCAGTAGTTCTTTGGCTGCTCTTTCTGAATTCTCAGTATGTTGGAGAAGCAGGATACTGCTAATCCCTATATATTTATGATTATAAATGGTTTTACCGATAAGGTTTTTTCATACTGAGCTACCCGGCAAAATTGTTAATTATTAATTTTATTACTAATTGACGATTCGCTGCCCTGTATATATATATATATATATAT
>NC_068986.1:100684202-100688241 GCF_001194135.2 Octopus bimaculoides | reverse complement strand
TATTAGCGTAATATGCATATATTAGAGTAATATAGTTTTCATGACGTGTCGTCTCCTATAAGTAAATTCTTTTTAAATGTGTTTTAAAAGTCAAACAATTTATTGAAAAAAAAACATAAAACAGGCTAAAATATTACCTTGTATTTCAGTGTTTCAGGTTTAGCGTTACCTCCTAGGGAAGTTTTTAATCACTTCGTTTTACTATATTCTTCTGTTTTTTTATGAGCTAAACGTATTCAATTTGTAATCCAGCTTATGGTGTTAATGCTTGAAAAACCATTTCGATGAAGATTTAGCCTACTAATTCCTTGGGTATTCACTCACGATTATAGTTCTCACAATCTCTGTATAGCATCTCTGAAACACTGCTTCTGCATTACGTACATACCATTACTACATTTAAAGCATATGCAAAAGAAAATCAATAAAGCAAACCACTTGCAAATACATAGATATTCACTTTAACAACATTTCATAAACAAAAATCAATAATACTAGTTTACAAACTCTATATTAGATACAATCTGGATTATATCAATCCTGTCTAGGTCTTCAATATCGCTTTAACAAACAACAGGAAAAAAAGATTATAGATAAAGCAAACTACACATTACAACGGTTTAGACACAGTTCACACTCACAAACTATATGCAACATGAAAAGAAAATAGATTGAAATTGGATGCTACAGTTCCCAAAAACAAATCTCACATATCTCGAATACATATAAAAATTACTCACACAGCGAAATACAGCTAAAAATTCCTAAATCATTTTTCCTTTCAAAATATTCCACAGATCGGAATGAAAGATGCTGAACGCAAAACAAATCATGATCGAATGAAATCAGGTTTTTCAATTATGTTGTTGCTACTCTTGTTTGTTTCTGAATACAAAACATACAGAAAAAAATGTTGCAATATACACTAATTCATTGATACACCACTGGAAGTTGCGACGCCTAAGCTTCTCTCATGAAGTCCTGTAGGGATAAAACATACACAAAGCCGCGCTAATAAATAACCGAACATTAGATGTTCTTTTCAATGTCAGAAAAATTGTGTCGATTCATTGCCAATTCATTTACAACATTAAGGTCGGAGACAGAATGCCAGACAATATCACATCTAGGAAGTTACTGGTTCCATATACACAAAAATTATATCACACACTAATGGAAGTTGTTCCCAATCATACTGCTATTACACACCCTGCAACCGGAGCTTATTCTTTTTTACCACACCCATCCAAATCGATCAACACCACTCGCACTTATAAGTGCATTATATCGGTTCGATTAGTCCTGTGAAAGACGGTCAGGAACTATACACGGCAGAGGCAACTGCAATTTCCTATACAGAAAATACAGACATCAATTGATTGATGTTTTTAACTTCTTTTCCTCACAATGCGCGTATCCGAAACAAGCAAGCTATTAGCAACGTTCTTATGCAAGGTGACTGGCATTCTCACAAAACAAATCCGTTAAAAAATATGACTCAATTAGATGTGACAATGAATACATAAGTGCTTTTCAGTAACCCCGTTTCGGTTTCTTGATTTGCAATCTTGCTCTTTTGGTCCATTCATGAACAAGAGTGATGAGATGCACGAAAAATTAATTGATAGGGAGTTTGGAATTTTTTGACCAACGTCTCCTCTGTAGATCCAATGCAGGGGCTGTCGCATTACTGTGTTAGCACCTGCATTTCTAGCATTCAATTAAGCTTTCTGCCCTCCATCACTTTCAGTTAAATCAATTTAAATTTCAAGTTACATGTTCACTTCGCCGACTAAAGTATATATAATCAATTTATCCAAGATATAGATAGATAGATAGATAGATAGATAGATAGATAGATAGATAGATAGATAGATAGATAGATAGATAAATAGATAGATAGATAGATCGTTACGTGAGCGCGTTTGCATCTGTCTGTGTGGAATATATTTATATAAATGAGCAATGCTGGTTACGACGTCAGTTATACGCTGTATCATCTATACAGAGACCTACTTCCTTTTGTGACGCAGTGCATCATAGACGACCACCAACAATATGGCCACAGGTTCCCAGTAGGCACTTTTGTCTCCAATAGAGGACGCCATTTTTCACCCACACGTCTATTCAGCAAATGACTTTTGGCGCGGGTTCACCCTGTTTCTTTCCCGCCTAAGAAATAAGTATATACCTCCATACCGCATGTCGCCTTTCAATAATCACATGAAAGATAATGCATCGCCAGCTTTATCTCGGCGCCCTAATATTTATATCAAAAATATATTTAAGCGTAAGAAAACAAGAGACAATTATAAGTTTAATCACAATTCGTTTTCTGAGTTAAGAGATTCGGAATGTATAGTTCTGGATAAACTTCTATCATCTGTGAAGTGTTTTAGAGGAATGAAATCGAATTAAAGCTTGTTAAAAATAACTCGCTTGTAATTTTTAATCTACATTCGGATTTTATAATGAATGCAGTATTATCACTAGAATCTTAAATTTAATATATTCCCGCCGAAGGAAACCATTCTAACACGCATAGGGACAGAACTGGAAAAACAAGTTAACACGCAATTTTCTTTTGCTAAAATTTCCTGGAAATGTCAGGTGTGCTTATGTATTTCTGAAGAAATATTTCAATATATCTATAATTGTTAATATATTTATTTTATATTCGATCCGTGTCTCTGAAGTCTTCGACAACACACTGATTTCATAGAGAAATGCTTCAAGCAAACTTAAACACACGCCTTTTCTTTTTCTCTATCTCAACATAATATCATATGTATATATATATATATATATATCAGCATACATACGAGCATATCTATATTCACACAGGCATGCACATATATGTATTTACATATATATATATAAATTTATCTATCAGTTGAATATTCATATATATATATATATATATAAATTTATCTGCGAGTTGGGTATGCGTGTGTTTGTGCGTATGTTTGTGTGTGCTAAACACATTACGGATTGTAGGAAGAAATATAATCGTAATATTTGGTTAGGATTTATTACAAAGGCTTTATTCATTTGCATTAGGGTTGTGTGATACTGGTAGATTTGTTTTAGATTTAAGCATAGCAATTTTGCATTACCTACCTAGGAAATACAGTTCATTGCGTCCTTATGTAGAAGTGAATAAACAGTTACAATTTAATCATGAGAGACATAGAATTACTGTTTTGCAATTGTATATATGTAGAAGAAAGTTAATAATAGTACACATTTGTTACAACGTAATATACATTAAGAATGTTATAGTGAATTGTCAAACAAACTTCGAGTGAATTATGCCTTGCAATAATAGCTAGAGTAATGTTTAGAAGTTCAAAATCGATCTCAATATGGTAACCTACGTAGTCTGTGTGGTCTAACATTATTAGAGGCTAAATAACATCGCATAGCAATTCAGATTTGAATTATCTTGTCCTCGTTCTAATGACGAAGGTGTGAAGAGTGCATAGAATAAACCAACGCAACAGTTTGTTTGGCTAATAACATGGCTACTTCGACTGAAGTAAAATTAGACTGCTGAATGTGTAGTATCTTGAAACATACAACAGAAATAAGAGAGATTTACTGACGATTCCTGTAAAATTTCATCGCGTCATTTACATACCATTGCGCAGAGAAGAAATGTACCTGTACATTGATATATAACATATATAACTATATATGTATATATATATATATATAGTTATCGCCAAGCCAACATGGCAGTCCCAAAATTAGGACGAAAGCTGCCGTGAATTAGCTCCAAGAAGCCATCGCCTCTAGCTAGCTATGTGACACACGAAACCTGTGTCCTTTATAACCTTCGAACAGGGGAGGTCAGCAGTGTCCCCCTGCTGGTTTGGCATCTGCAGACTAGACTAGTTTCAGGGTGTTGCCCCTTGTCAATGCAGAGTAGCCAAGCCTTAGCCAGGCGGCGCTGCTGACTATCTGCTCGAAGGTTATTTATCTAATTTCAGTGGAATCTATCCACTGGTTTTCAGAAATAGAGTTATTAATATTTCTA
>NC_068986.1:100683201-100683960 GCF_001194135.2 Octopus bimaculoides | reverse complement strand
ATATTAATAGTAATAGTATGACAACAAAAGAAAAAATGAGACTTCGATATTATATAAATAGAGCAATGTATCTGTAATATTACGTGACAATTATTCGGTTGCCTTAGTAAAACTCCGTGTTTCGAATGTCGAGGTGGTTAACTGCCCCGGTATCTCGTGAGTGTTTAAGACAAACAAAAATGTTTTGAAAATAACCGTTAAATTACCGTTATATATATAAATTATTCTATAATTATATACATGTACTGAATTAGAAATAGATTGTAAGGTCTTTTTTACCACCATACAAATCTCCGAGAAAATAACACTTTTAACGAAGGTAAAAGAAAAATGATAAATTAACAAGGCCGTGGTTAATTACGGATACGCTTCGAACTTAAAGTAAAACATAATTACCTATTGTTCTCTTGAGCGTAATAATTATTTGGGATATTACGCTGAAGAGAACAATAAGTAATAATGTTTTGCTTTATGTTCGAAACTCATCCTTAATTAACCACGGCCTTGTTAATTAATCATTTTTCTTTACCCTACATTAAATGTGTGTTATTTTCTCGGAGATGTTTGTGGTAGTAAAAAAGACATTAGCGTCTATTTCTAACTCAGTACGTGGCGAGGCACATAGCTGCCTCCTTGTTATAATTATGTATATAATTATAGAATAATTTGCCAAATATACCTTAAAGGTTTTTATTTACATCGTGGCTATATCGTGGCTACCTGGTAAAATTATAACTGAATTTACTCTATATTATATAT
>NC_068986.1:100681554-100683020 GCF_001194135.2 Octopus bimaculoides | reverse complement strand
TATATATATATATATATATATATATATATATATATATGTATATATTCTTAAACATGACTATTATTGACTGTCATTTCGAAGTTTCGGCCAACTAACCCATGTTCAATAATATTGTTGCTTAAGAATATTAAATTTGCACTCTGCTAAAATATTTTCCAGATTACTGGGAAACAGTTTTTATTTTAATGGAACATGAAAACTAACATTAATATAAAATAGATATATATGTATCTATGTATCTACGCACGCCTGCACACACGTTTACATATATGAGTGTGTGTGTATGTGACTTCATAGCAGACGATCAAATGATGTTTGCTGTCTAGCAACATTTGGAAATATGCCAGTACAATCTTTATTATTTTGTACAAGTCAGGAGGAATGATACATCTGTTTATATTTTTGAAAGGGTATGTAGGAATGTAGGACAAGACACGTTGCGAGTTTATTTAATGCGTACATTAATATAAACATACATGTGTGTTTCTGAACACAACGGATGAAGAACGTAGAGCTGTACGAGAGCCTCCCAATAGGTGGCTCGCAAATAATACAGAGGAGACTGAGGTTATCCGGGCGTACTCACCGTCATTCTCACTAAGAAACACAAACGCATGATTGATTGTCAATGGGAACTGACCCAATAGCTAATATATTTTATCTTTCAGGGTAATCTTTGCTAAAGGTACTAAAAGTGATTTTCCCACTGTTGCTGCTGTTAATGCTTTCATTGACACCATTTAAAATTACTAATATCACCACCGTTATTCATCCGGTTAACTGTGATGCAACTAGCACAGTGTCGCTGCCACCAATATTACTGCTTAGACTATTATGAGAAAAATATCCACATCCCCCGTACTTCATTTTTACTATTTTTTTCTTTTGCCTGAGAATAAATATGCTGAATGCTATCTGGAAAACATTTTTGCTGATTTTAAGGGCATATGAAATTTGATGTTCTCTTGAAATACATATAAATATATATTTTCTATGCTAATATATAATACATTTATGTACGTATATGTCGATATGAAATTCTATTTATCAACAATTAGAATGTTTAGTTATTTCCTGCAATGTTATAATACAAGACTAGATCTGTCCAGTGTTTTGATAATGGCCATCTCTTACATTAATTCGATACCAAATTCACAACATACATAATTCTTTCAATATTTAATTGCATGAAAAATGAGAAGCAGTTTAAGTGGAAATTTACACTATAAGTAATTAGATTCTAAATTAATTGGTTTCGCACCTAAATATAATATGACGATTAATCATTAGGTAATTATGTTCATAGATATTTGGAAGATTTGAGAAAACGATTATTAATGAAATGATTTAGAGAGGAAAAGAGTAAAAAGAAGGTAATTCCGAACAACGTGAGAGAAACATACGAAGAACGAAAATGCGTGTCCGGAACTACAACCGAGAGAACACAAAGGAGAGGATGGAATTAC
>NC_068986.1:100679585-100681300 GCF_001194135.2 Octopus bimaculoides | reverse complement strand
ATATATATATATATATATATATATATATACATGCACACGTAGAAATATATTCATATATGTGTAAACTTGCGTGCGTGTTTCTATCATACGGCTGATTCAGATACTTCCATGGTTTTTAGCACTATACACCTATACGTAGGATACCGTTCACTTCATTTTCAGCACTAATTTTTACAATTTACTTCTGCTGTTTTTGTTTATGAAGTGCTGTCTGAGAGTGACCCTAAAATATTCGAAGGCTGCCTGAACTGATCGCATGCCCGTATCTGTATTTAAAGTGCCTAAAATTCTCATGTGCCCTACCTACATTCAAACCGTAGTACTACATTAATAATATGGTATTTTAATGCCGTTCATAATGCATAATTGAAAATAAAGTTTTCCTGTATTTTGTTTTGTCTTTTGAATGAAAACTGCATTTCGGTCATATATTGATGTTAACCCAGGTACGGAAACTGAAGGATTTCAAACAACCTTCATAAAATAGAAGCATATCCACCTAACTCAGTATACAATCGTCTTGAAAGAAGACATTGGATGCACTCTGTCTAATGAATCCCTAGACATATGATGAGATTTTGATGGCTTAAACTAAACTCATGAAACTTAACTTAGTCGATCATATGGCTGAGAATCAGGGTGTTTACTTTCTATAGATTATCGGAGTAACACCTTGGAAAAGCAAATATTGAATACAAGATCGATATAGGATTTCGCATGTTTACTATGTATGTCTGTGTAGAAACACATTCTCATCTAAAGTGCCAAATGAATGAAAGCAGAAACATTTGGTTGTAAAACAACGAGGAACGAACATTACAAAACATTTACCTTTTTCATTCTGCTCTGTAAACATGTTCTATGTATCGCGAAACCATTAGTTTGCAAGATATCTGTATATCATATTTTCTGTTTTGTTATTTAAAAACACATTGTGTTTCTATTCTGTAATGATATGGATAGACTATTTTTCATAACATTATACCAACACAGCTCACTAACTATAGACAACGAACATCAAATACGAAAACAAGCGATAACAACTTCTTCTACTACATCCAGAATTACTAACGATAATACAAATAGCAAAAGGAATGCTGGCAGACCGATTATAAATAATCGCAGAAACAAACTAATATTTATTTTATCATACTTTAATGTATACTATTAACGATAAAGAAAACAGGAGAAATAAATCACGATGTAAAAACATAAATAGGTTACGAATGTAAATGTGATTCAGGAAAAAAACAAACAAAATAACGAAAAAACATTATGTCGATGATAGAAGTCATAGATAATTTTAAAAGGCAGAATAAATGTCAGTTTTTAACATAACATATAAGAAAATGTCGTTCTCTCTGTTTCTGTTTTTATACGACAGGATCTTCAATAGATGGTGATAAAAGAAAACTAAGTGACGTCTGAAGAAAATGTATGGCTTCGCAGAGAATAACAATTTTTTTTCTTTCCTTGGATGTGACTGTATACACACAACATTCTATACGTTGTCTGTGCATGTCTGTGGAAGTGGTGATATATGTTGATATGTAATACGTGCACACTCACATTCTTATACGCTCACGCACACATATACACATCCACGCTTGCACAAACACACAGACATATGTATAAATATATATATATATATAACATATGTATATATATATATATATATATATGTGTGTGTGTGTGTGTGTGTGTGTGTGTGTGTG
>NC_068986.1:100677358-100679575 GCF_001194135.2 Octopus bimaculoides | reverse complement strand
TATGTGGGTGTATGTGTGTGCGTGTCTGTGTGTGTGTGTGTGTGTGTATATAAAATGCTCGTTCAATATATGTGTCTATTTCACACTTACACGCAAACACATACATACACACACAACATATAGACTCACACTGACAGATAACACAACTGAAAGAATTTAAAAATTAACGCTTCTAAAAGTTTTGTACATGCGCATACACTCATACACTCGCACAAGCTAACACAGACATGTGTATTCATGAAATTAGGCATGTATGCCTTTGTGAATTTTCGGTTTGTATGTATAAGCATACGAGCAAGAACAAAAGTATTTGGCATTCTATTTTTGCGATTGTTTTAAATAATTTTCTGTGAGATTCTACTTGTTCGTTGGTAAAAAGGACTCATATTACACGAGTATGATAAAAGCGTATTCGAGGTTTATGGTGAAAAACCTTGAAGCGAATAAGGTATATTTTAAACGTACCAAATTATGTATGAAATGTATATCCGATATGTAACTGGGATCGAAATATTTATAAAATTTTAGTTCAAACTGATATGTAGTTGAAAACTAGAAGTTCTTGTACAAACGTAATAACCCCGCTGATTCAACGATGACTTCTTTGACTTTAACTATATTAATGCTTCTCTCGTTTTAATGTTTCTTTCATTCTGCCCGCCTTCTTTGTTTACGCCAGAGATTATATTTCTCTTTATATGTGCCAGCAAAGGTAAGGTCTTCACGTCAATTTCGTTCAATTAATACATCATGATGACTATTTCTACCACGTTATATCTCTCTCTCTATATATATATCTCTCACTCTCACTTTCACTCTTTCTAACTTTATGCATACATTGCTACGAGTGCATTCTGGGTGTGTAGATATGTACATGTGAGAGTGAGTGTGAGTGTGAGTGTCATCTTGCCTGTGTGAGTGTGAGTGTCCAGGCAGTTGTGCCATATCATCAGTGTCCTAACAGATCCCAGATCGCCTACTTTTGTGTGTAGATAACTTGTTGGAAGCCAGTGAGATATATTATGAAACATAGTTTTAGATTCTAGATATATATCGTAGTATTTCAGACCGTATATATATATATAGCACAAACGCACACACAGGCACACACATACATACACACACACACACACACACACACACACACACACATATATATATATATATATATATATATATATGTTTGTGTGTGTCTGTGTGTCTCTGTGTGTGTGTGTGCATACATATGCACATATGCATGTACGTGTGTATATGATATGTATTATATATAAATTACACGGTGAGTGGCATACAAAGTGGTTGGTACAAAGAATTGTGAGGTGATAAAACAGCTTATAATTGTTGAATTAAGATTTAGAGATAGGGTGAAAGCGAAGTTTGTGCGTTTTGAATATCAGATACATGTAAAATATTGTCAGTAAACCTGTAAGGCTTCTTAAACCAAGATAAAACGGATAATGAGCTTATGCGTATATAATACCTACATTGTTTATTCCATATATTTCATATATACAATATACAGGGTTGCCCCAAAGTAAGTATACAGTTATCACGTAGTCACTTCAAATTTCTTTTAAAACCGTTTATTACATTTAAATTTCTATCAGACAATTATATTGTTTATTATATACCTTACCATAGAATAATAGTTTCATACTTTTTTTTTGTTTTACAACTAAGATCGAAACTGTTAATATATGAATGTGAAAGTGATAGTTGAATAACTATAAACCAACTTTTGGGCTACTATGTATAATATATGTATAATACGTACATAAGCCGTGTGTTAACAATTTGACTTCCCAACCATAGAGCCTCCGATTTAATCTTGCTACGTAACACCTTGAAGAGCAGTAACCTATTGTTTTATTATAGCGTCAGACCGATCAAAGACGTTTAAGTACGTTTCGTAGACGGAAACTGATTGTCAACAGTATATTCCAACTCTCGCACACCTTCTCCTCCCGCTAGTGGTCAATCTGGCAAAAACTTTGATCTAGAAAATATTTCTTTAACTCATAAACACTTTCATACTTGTTCTCCTTCGCTCTGCGTTGTTTTGTTCTCCATATTCTCCATCCTCTTTCTTTCATTGTTTCTGAACCTACATCGATCGACCTGTCCCTATTTCCTAGACTATACATGTGTCTGTATGTATTTGTGCGTGCGTATGCGTACGTGTATGTATGCGAGTGCATGTGTATATACGCATATATA
>NC_068986.1:100673082-100677348 GCF_001194135.2 Octopus bimaculoides | reverse complement strand
AGAGAGAGAGAGAGAGAGAGAGAGAGAGAGAGAGAGAGAAATATGTGTGTGTATACAGCTTTTTTACACATAATTCTTATTGTTTTGCTCTGCATCTACCTAACCTTATACTCACTTTAAAATCAATTTCATTCTATGCCAGTAACTCCAGAATTTCATTCCCCGAATACGTGTATGGTTTGTCATTTTGTATATTCATTTCTGTAATTGAAATCCCAAATATATTGCATGTTTGAGGCTCCGATGAAGCTATAAGGGGACACTCGGACACTAAAAAAATCCGTTCCCTGCAACTTTTGGCAGAAAGACTTGTAAGCTAATAAAGCCCATACGATAATGGATTATTTCTTTATCATCTCATTTTTTTATTAACGCTCTGTTCTCAACCGAAGCATTTGGATATAGAGTTCTTCACCAGGGTATTAGAATCTCATTACCTAAGCGAAATAGCAAAACAAAAATATATTTTTATACATAACCAGACAAGAAAAATCATAGATGGATAGATGGATTGAAGTAGGAGAAAGAGAGAGAGAAAGATAGAGAGAGAGAGGGAGAGATAGAGAGAGAGAGAGAGAGAGAGAGAGAGAGAAAGAGAGAGAAATAAGTACAAATCGAATAACTGTAGTGCGTTGTAGATCAGATGCAGTAGTCAGGAGTTCTACCATATATGTCTCTTGTTACTAACTACTACTTTCTGATTTAAGTGCGATCTTGTAATATCTACATAAATAAAATTTTGTGCATGAATATTTCATCTAATGACTAGACGTCTCGTTCTCGTTATCTTGATAGTTGGCGCGAAACTTTCTGCTGCCTGTCCAGGTGGTACAATAAGATACGTTTTTAATCATTTCAGAAATGTAATTACGATTTCTGCTATAAAGGACTTTTGTGTTCTTCAGGTTTCATCTTCTAGTCTTTGACGTTATTGTATATAGCAACAACTGTTAGTAACCTAAAATGTGAATATAACTTTGTGGAACCATATGAATAGTGTCTTATATAAATACATTTGGAAAATTTCCAGAGTTGGTATGTCTAAGACATACATATTTCATTACCAGTTAATGTGTTGAGCCAAAAATAATGATTTATAAATCAAAATCGCACACATATAGAGAAATATTATTAGTGATACAGTATATTATTGACAAGAAAAGCAAGGCTGAAAACTCTCAAATATATTCACTAGAAATTATCTGAATGTATGCCGTCCGTTCTCCGGGCGGTAGTGTGACACATCCAAAGTTGCTTCGGTCGCAATATACATACTTAATGAAGCTTAATTGAACACGTATCTATCGGGCATTAGTATGACATGAAATGACAGAAAATTTTTCAATTATTAGATTATTTTAGATAATTATTTCCCTATATTATCCTAGGGATACCGTCAGGCATTTGTAATACCACTTGACACCAGCAATTTTGTTCACCCAAGTTTGGATGCAGAAGATATTGTAACTGCATGTGTTTTTATCTCTAGAAGTGCAATTATCTCTATAGCTTTCAGCTATATATATATATATATATATATATATATGACAAGGTTTTCCACACGATTCCAACAAACTTTAATAACCCCTTTCTGAAAAGACTGTATAACTTGCGGCATTAGGACACACGTTTCATAAAAGATGGCTTGCTGAGTGAGAGGACGCAGATTTTATGAAAACCGAACTGATACGAGATACGTTTTCACCTGTACATTTGAATGACTCATTGATATATACATTGTGTGTGTGTTGGGGGTGCGGGGGGTGCGTCTGTGTGTGTATGTGTGTGAATGTGTGTCTAAGTGTGTGCGCAAGCACCTGTGTATCGTATGCATATTCATTTTTAATTAAATCCACGTTGTGAAAGCACACCCAACCATACGTTTCAGGCTATATCTGTACCATAACCAGATAACATTTAACGCTTTCTGGTGTGAATTTCTCTAAACAACATGTATTCAATTCGATATTCTAATGATATCAGAAAATATGATTACAACATTGTTCCCAAGATTGACAATAGAAGAAATATTGGCATGGTAAAAATGCTGCATAAGAAGCAAGACCTTAATATTAACAGGAACTATACAAACATTTTCTCAGATTGAAAAGATTTCGCTCACATGGCGATAGCAAAGTACTCTCCTATATTTCGTACAGTGAATAGGGTCCATGATAATATAGTTCCAAACAGTATCGATAATCTTATCATATGCAAAACTTTGAGAATTTCTTGCAACCGAAACTAGATACATGGCATACCTATTAACTATATCTGTCTCTATATCAGATTAATCTTCTCATCACCAAAATGTCTCCAGTAAATCTATACTCAAACGGATCTCTTCTACATATTTGATGTGCATTGTCAACACTTGCACATATTTTACGTATCTGCAATATCATTAACCTGATAGATTATATGCCAAATAGTGAAGACGATTTTGCCATTGGTGACATATTATCTGACCAAACATCTGATAATATATCCGAAACCTATCGATAATCTACTCACTGGGCCGAGGATATTTATAATTTGTCAAATTTATTTGAAATTCTTTCTTCATGCAGAATATACTATCCTATCCCACGATATTCGTAACCCCTGGCATTTGTTTCGGGGATATCTGACACTGATTTATAGAGTAAAAAGATATGCCTGGTATTATATTTTATAACAGCATACGCGTTTCTGTACATTTCAGACAATACTCTCTCTCTCCTTTTCTATTTATATATGTGCCCATCCCCCTTTCTAACAACTCTGGCATAACCGGGTTTTCAACATCTATTCACAGTACACTTCTATTTGAAATAGAATATGTTTAGGGGTCCATCGTAGTTATAGTGCCAGTAAGAAGAGCTTACTATGGCAATCTCTAAGTATATGCAACGTCCAGTTTTTCGTCTCGACGAAAAACTTTACAACTTGTGAATAGCGTGACTGTGTAGCAGTTCAGATATAAAGACACATTAACGGTGCAACTTTGAGAAAAGTCACGAAAATTTGAAATTTAATTATAAATTTTAATAATAATATTCATTTACATTTGGTGGAACTTCTTTCTCAAAATATTTCTTTTTAATGGCCATTTTAGTATCACACTCCCTATGCATTTAAAAGAGAATTATATAACACAAATCTCCCATTACATTAATCCAAGTGCTCATTTGATGGATCCTTTGTGTTTTGTATCTGCAATATGTGTTGTTTGTGTGACCGTGCGTTTCGTTTGTCTTCCTGGTGTTGTTAATCGGGAAGAAACATAATCAAACTTACTTAGCAGCTATATTCTGTTTGAATGGTTTGTATACTTTAATGTATTGTACGGTGTGTCATTTGAAGATTGCATTACTATTGCAACAGGAGGATTCAGCACATGCAGACCTGTCCTGTGTGAACTAGCAGTAACTTATTCAAAGGGAAACATTTTAGTCAATGCCAATTTCATTGTGTGTATACATAGTAGATATACTTTACCAGCTACGTTTGACAGCATTCAAAATTTTGAGCTCAGTCGAGGTTTTAAAAAGAGTATGTTGGAACTAATCATTCCTAAGATTTGCGTGACGCTAAAACCGGAGCGCAGTGTTCAAGAATCAAATGTTTAATACCTGACGTATCTGAGGTCGAGAAGCAAGGTCGCTAAATGTGCCAAGGATATTAAGCGGTTTTGATATTGTTCTGGTCATATTGGAGATATAAGTGCTGAGGCCAGTTCGTGATCTAGCAAAGCACTACCAAAGAGAAATCCACGACTCACAAATGCACATACTTAAGATCCACAAGATACATATTAGTTAAGGTCTATGTTACGTATACAGTGTAGTAAGGTGTAAACTATGGGATTTGTTATGGCTAATTATTTTTTTAAATGCACTGTTCTTCTTCTTCTATTCCCATTTTCTCTTAATTTATAATTATTTGCTGGCTTCTGGGTAGAAAGATTGACAAACAATATTGTATAACATTCGCAGTAATTTGAAATCGCTGCAGTTGAAGAGAAAATGATGATACTGTCTCTGCGAGTTTACTCCCAGTATAAAGAACAGAAGATATTTTGAAAGTGCTATTTAGGACGCATAACAATTAATCCAGAAGATTACTAGAATAATATATGGTAGGGAACAAAGAGAACAATAGTGGCGTAATTTGATGTGATGTAATACTTTTGGGCACATACATATACGCATCCCATTTCACGTACTAATATAATTAGTCGGTTATACACAAACATAAACATGGGAGTATATACATATATATATA
>NC_068986.1:100670790-100672950 GCF_001194135.2 Octopus bimaculoides | reverse complement strand
ATATATGTATATATATATATATATATATATGTATATACGCATATATATTCGTCTGCATGTTTGAGCATACCCTACTGATGATAGATACATGCACATATGAGTATGTATGGCCATACGTGTGGGTATGTCTGTTTTTGTTATTGTATGTGTGTGTTTCAGCTCTACAAGATCCATATGAAAATAGATCTTGTGGAGTTTACAACCACCCTATGTCACAGACGCCTTGACAATTTAAAGAGGCATGGCTAAGTGAATATGTTGCTTGGTTTCAAAGTGCGGGGACTTAGTTTCAATTGAAATATGCCGTATTGCTTTCCAAAAATAATTGAGCTGAAATATGTAAGATTTACCTCTCGTAAAATGGACGTACGTAGAAATAAATGGGAAGAGACAATCTTCTACTTAAGCAGTATACTTAATCCGCGACGACGTTTAACAGCAGCAATTGTAATGTCGTGAGTGGAAAGACACACGCACACTCACAAACAACTTCAGTTAATTAGGTAAGATCTCTCAACTGATAATATATTCTACTCTCCAAATTATCTTTCTTGCTGAACTTGTAAAATATCTTGTAAGTTGCCATCCGTCGTCGGTATAATTCGAGAACAAAAAACAACGATTACCTTTTTTTTATTTTAGTATTTCACGTTTAAGGAGACACGGCTGAGTGACTAAGTTGTTTGCCTCCGAACAGTGAGGTTCCAGTTTATTTATTTAGGTGTAACAATCAAAATCAGCAAATGTATTATTGATAATATAAATTTCTGCAACCAATTAGAACAAAAATGTGACTAAAATCTATTCACATACTTCTATATTTTAAAGTGTTTGTTTATAGTCATCATAAATGAAATCATTCCGCAAATTTATTGTTTTTAATATTTCATACTTGTTTCATTTGCCATTGTAATGTATTAATACATTCAGTCATCGACCGTTGTTTATTATTAAATAATTAACCAATTTTTAAGTTAATTATCAATAATCTTTCTTCACAAATGACGCTTTCCCTCTCCATCTCTCTCATACACATTCTCTTTTTGTACATATGTGTGTGTGTGTTTTGAGTGTTTGTTTGTACGGACACGAGCTTTCGTGTTTATGCGTTCGAGATTATGCAGGCGTTTGTGGCTCACACATACACGCAAAAGAATAATTAAGTCTCTATATATGTATATAAAATAGAGATTATACGCACACAAACACGTATATATGTACATGTGTGCATATGTATGCGTGTGTGCGTGCGTCTGTATGTATGTATATATTTTTATGAATTATAATGTCTCACGTTATAATCAAATACACAGGATGATGACATTGCACAATTAAGCAAAATATTAAAATATATTTACATTAGGACACTTGAGTTTCTAGTTAGACATGTCGCCAAAACAGTGTAGATATGCTAAATACAAACATACGTAAACTAAGTTAATGGTATTTAAATTTTCATTCTATGTTACAGTTTTCATTGGTTTCCAAATTCTGGAATACTGGAGAATGTGATATTCCTTCCTAAATCAGATGCAAAATAGACGCATGGCATTGATCTCCCTCCCTTTATTCTTCCCTATTTACCTGCATCTACAGTCTAGATTCCATGTTCAAATTTTCCCTTTGGACACCACTTTATATACACACTTGAAATCTTCCTTATCTAAAAACCGCCTCGACTTATTCTGTATTGCCCCTCTCCGCCTTCCAGTAATATATGAATCTCGACTACTTCATAGTCAGCAGTGTCAATCTCATTCAGCCATACGCAACCAGGCAAACTGAAATGCGTTGGCCTACGATAAAAACATCTGGTTCTACACTAAAAATACTATAATCATAATTGATTGTAAATCATTATAGGAGGCAAAGCATCTACTGTATCTCTTACTAAACCCAACTGCAAACTTTACGGTGCATTTTACATTCAGAAAGTAGATAGCCCTTTCGCTGATCCCTTTGGTCAGCACATTTGAAGCACACTACGTACGCAAGCATAATCCTTTGCCACCCACGACAAATCAATGGTCTAGTCCCCCATTTAGCTCTCTGTGACCTCTACAGTGGAGGAAACAGGCGAAACAATTTATACTGAGACTGGGGACCTACAGAGTGACAGGGCCTAATGAACTTTTTCCCGTTAATTCTTCACGCCTTCGT
>NC_068986.1:100670106-100670780 GCF_001194135.2 Octopus bimaculoides | reverse complement strand
AGACAACAGAAATGCAAATAAAGAAAAAAAACTGGAATTAGACAACGCACAAGATATATTCCAAGAATATTTTACAAACGGATGAAAACATATTAGTGAGCTGCGTTTCTTATACGATATTTCAAAGGTTTAATAATAAAAAAAAGGGGAAAATTTGACAGAAATTATGTATATATATATATATATATATCTTAGATGCAGACGTAGATGTGTGGTAAGTAGCCTTTAGGCGCAGGTGTGACTGTGTGGTAAGTAGCCATTAGGCGCAAGCGTAGCTGTGTGGCAGGTAGCTATTTGGCACAGGAGTGGCTGTGTGGCCAGTAGTTTACTTACCAACCACATGGTCCCGGGTTCAGTTCCATTGCATGGCAGCTTGGGCAAGTATTTTCTGCTATAGCCTCGTGCTGACCAAAGTCTTTTGATTGGATTTTGTAGGCGCCCGTCGTATATATGTGAGTGATATATTTCTATGTCTGTGTTTTTCTCCGCCACCATTGCTTAACAACTTATGTTGGTGTGTTTACGTCCAGGAAAATTAGCGGTTCGGCAAAAGAGAGCGATACACTGAATACTAGGCTTACAAAGAATAAGTCCCGGGGCCGATTTGTTCGATTACAGGCGGTGCTCCAGTGAAGTCGCAGTCAAATGACTGAAACAAGTAAAAGGATATATAT
>NC_068986.1:100668045-100669708 GCF_001194135.2 Octopus bimaculoides | reverse complement strand
ATATATATAAACACACACCGAGACACGCACACAGAAAGAACGAGAGAGAAAGAGTGGGAGAGAGATATGAGCGGAATGATTTATTTTGTGTGGTATAAAGTCTTTCTATAAAGATTGTAACTTTATTTGCAATAAAACATAGATCGGAGTATATATGAATAATAAGTCGGAGCATCATAAACATACGAGAATGTACAATTTTAAATGAAGTGATAAAAATCGCAAGGACATTCATCATGCATACTTTGCTAATGAGTTGTATTTAAAAAGCATAAGTTTATTTAAAAATGGATAGATTCAGAATTGCGAAAGAGAAATTATTTTCTAATGAAATGGTAATACGCTGTAGCATTGCAGATTAATTCAATTTTGAATGTTGACTTTGCCATATCAAAACCAGCTCCTACAACATCATGTCATATCCGAGTATATTATCTTGTATTGCAATCAATACATGTGTCATCCTCTGCTATCCGATGACAAATAACCTCGACAAACTGTTTGTCCTGTATCATAATTATAAACTTTTCTCGCCAGACTATCTCCATTTGTAATGTATCATCCGTCAGAATTAGTAAACAGTAACTAAGGAATTTTAACATGAGTTATAACTCTAGATTAACGACTGTAGTAGCTGAAATGCGATTGGTAAACTGATTTGACTACCGGATATATTTATATATTTCCATTCGTTTTTCAATATTCTAAGTTCAAATTTACTTTTCAAAGTTTCTCTGTTCATCTATTGCTATTCAGTAGAAAAAAATATTGTGAGAGCAATAGTAACATAAAACGTATAAAGTTGTACTTTAACGGAAGAAGTAAGCAAGAAATGAGTTTAAACTGGGAAACACTTTAGAAATAAATTTAACAGCTATTTCAACTTAAACACACACATACACACACACACACCCACACACATACACACACACACACTTACACACACAGAGACATACAATTTTGTATATATAGTGTGAGTTTGGAGGGATATATAAGCTGGGCGAATACCGTGGTGGTTCTCAGTTATGTTCCAGAATACGGCTAACCGCATCGATTATTACTTAACGTCTATCTCTACAATTAGTTCTCAGTCACGCTGTAAATTTCTTTCGACTGATATTTCCCCGTTCCTTTCTGCAGATGGAGTGTATATTAGCAATGATTATAACGAAATAGAATATGGAGATTTGTTTATACTCAACATACTTTTCCTCTTATCATATAATTACCTTGAGCATATTTTTAGGTTTGCTACGACCTACAATTATTTCCAATACACAACGTATGGGCAGTTACGCATGCAATCAGGCATGATTTTCTGTGCAACTTTTTCCAGGCTCTGTCCATTTGGTCTGTATCGAAACGAATTGAATTCAGTAATTTGTTTTTTAGTTAAGCTTCATTAAATGATATATTATGAAAGTGAAATCTAATCTGTTTGTAAAACAACCTCTCCATGCCTCCCACTAAATCCCCTAGTAATAATCAAAACTGTGTTCAGGTCGCTTCGAAGATCGCCAAAAGCATAGACACTGACGAAGCTACTCAAAAGATCATCCCCGGTGGCAGGTGCAGCTACCAGTACTGCGGGCAGTGGAAACACGTGTAGGTTGTAAAACCATAAAAAAACATGCGGTATGTGATTATATAGAATATATATATA
>NC_068986.1:100662044-100667761 GCF_001194135.2 Octopus bimaculoides | reverse complement strand
ATATATATATATATATATATATACACACAAACCGAGCATATTCACTTATATATGTGGTATATCATTGAATGTACAATGATAAACGACATCGTAAAAGAACATATATTAGGAATGCCTTCTTAATATACTTTAGTGAAATTCAAATGCCACGGAAACTATATTTCATTACTTAGTTCTAGAGACTAGACAAAATTCAAATAATTATCATTGCTGATATCAATGATGTATGTATAACGTGTCCGGTCAGACATCTAAAACACCATAGATATACTTATGACAATTAAGACTCACAGAGACCAGGTGAGAATGTTCAGAGTCAAGAATTGAAAGTACTTGTGGTAAGCGATTGTTAAGCGAATGTTAATGACAAATCGCGGGATAACTGCGGCAATAAATATGCAACAGACGTTGAGTCGAATTTATTTCAGCAATTTGATAAATGTTTACTTGAGAAAGTTTGAAACACCACGGAACCCAGTCATGCATGCATGTTTTATAAAAGTGAATTATTGGAGTAGAAATTTAAACATATAAATATACATACATACTCGCTCTAAAACATACACAACAACATACACACATACACACACATACACACACAAACAACATTTCAGCGCATCCAAAGATCAAATGAATTTGGTACTTTGATTCTTCGAAATTTGAAATGCTTTTATTCAAGACAACTTCAGGAAAAAAAAAATACTCTCACTTGAAGATTTGTTTTCTGCAAAGTATTTTATATTTAGAACTCTGAAAATTCTATTTTGTCATGCATTCGTTGATTAGTTTATTTCATAGGAGGTTGTTTCAAAAGGAGATTTTTTTTTTTTAACCAAAGCAATGCAAAGCGATATAATACTCATTCGAATAATTTTACTGATAAAATTACAATGAACATATAAAACTTCTGAATTTACCACATACTTAAAGAAAATTATTTTCGTCATTTTATCTATGGCGTAAATTACTATCGCTATTATTGACAACGTTGTTGTTGTTATGTTTTTCCATAGCTTTAATTTGGAGCAATTGCCCTCAAGTCTTAATCAGAAATGTCAGAGGACAACGAATTTTGGCATCTAAACATACAAACCAATGAGATGAAATTCAATTGAAACTGATGTCTTTGTGATATCAAAGAATCTACTTATATAATATATAATAAACATGAATGAGTAAGAATATATGTACTAGGAGAGGAATTTCCATTAGACAAATAAAGTATACATAAATATATTTTGCAATTTACCTACCCTTATGCTATCACGAATTTGACCATCATGTTCATTAGCTAGTCTTGATAAGATAGTAAAGGCCACAATGAATAGAAATAATATTGGTGCTTTCAGATGACCAATTCTTCTAATTTTTATCCCCAGGTGATCATATTTGTTCAATTCCTAGAAGGTTTTCAGGGACGTGTTTTAGTCAGCTAGACCTGCAGCATCCATCAGAGGACATTTTATCAACATCATATTTGCAATAATATTCATTCTGTTAGAATAATTTTCCTCATCTGTATGAACACAAATATCGCAATGTATGGTAACGGGAGCATTCTGCACTAATTATGGTGGGTTACCTTCCCACCAATTTTCATCTTGAGGATCGTTGTGTATGCGGCATATTCGCTAATGTGTATAATGAGCTACCCTGCTATGATATTACAAGTATGTTGTTGGGAATAATTCGTTTTAATTTCTCCAATACTTCAGCGAATTGTTATCTACATTTTAATTCCTATTTCTAATTATTTTGCTCGTCTTCCATAGTTTTATATTATGACTATTGCTTAAGTTATTAAACATTTCCTTCTCAGATCAGAGAACATTGATCTTCGTCTTGACATGTGATTCCTACGTTGGCTTATTGCAAAACATTACTATTTAATTTGTCAGTTTTACTCCACAGATTATAGTCGTAGCAGTTTGGAGTAACTCAAGATGTCATAGCCAATTCGCTTTTGTTTCTAATGGTTGGAAGTGTCATATACATCTGGCACAGGCTTTCGATTGCGTTTCGAAGAAATCACAGTTACCAATTTCTATTTCTTAGTAGAACGCAAGAAAGTGAGCGTGGAAACTAGCTTTGTACACACACCATCTTTAACATCCTCTTTATGACATAGCGCGTTTCCAAAATGTAGCATATTACCAATACAACATTGTATTGTATAGTCGGTGATCTCTTTAATAGTCACGGCTTTGAAATAAACTTATAATGACTCTTCCGAGGTACTCTTTAAGGAATATGACTATCAACGATACTCTAATATACATTTTTATTGCGAGGCATGGTAACATTTTACTCACCATTGTCTCATATTTCGAGAGTGTATGGTGGATTTGTCGTGTGTATACCTGACCCACATATCTCCCTGGAATCTCTTTTCGAGTATTGGTGTATGCCACGGAATTGTATAGAGAAGAATGGTTAAACCCTGTCTCAACCATTTACATATATATTTCTTGTGATTTCATTACCATCTCCGTACTTTATCTATTTTAATGTAATTCTTTAATTATCCAGGGTGATTATTTTCTTCTCATATTCGGTTAATCTTTAGTTCTCAAAACATTCAGGTTTGTTTAGTTTTTCCAGTAGCATGCGGGTTGAATCTCCTAGTAGAGATGGCCTTAGAAATTGAAGGATTTGTATTCAATAAGCCTATTAATAATTGCATATATACGTATATACATACATATGTATGTTTATGTATATATATATATATACATACATATGTATGTTTATGTATATATATATATATATATATGTGTGTGTGTGTGTGTGCATGTGTGTGTGTGTGAGTGTGTGTGTACATATATATGTATGTATGTGTATGCATATGTCTGTGTGTATATGCATATGTATGCATGTATATGAATATGAATATGTATGTATGAATTTGTGTGTGTTTTATGCATGTATATTCAAACATACATTTATATATAAATGTATAAATGAATCAGCTTGCCGCAACATTATCAAGCGATAATACTCAATTGAATGGAATTAGAAATACTCCAGAACGAGTAGGTGTCGTTAAATATTGATCATTTCAACAGCCATTGATGTGATATTAAAATTAATTCGTCATCCTAATATTGTTAATGTAGTACTTCCCGATGTTCATTAAACTGTTACAAACTCAGACTATTGCTATGACTTTTCATCGTTTCATTTATAATTGATTCATTAAATAATCACATTGAAATCATTTGAAGACAGTATAACAGTCAAAGTACACATCCATGCGCAGAAACGTAAATTCAAATTTACAATGCCAGGTTATAATTTTACGCTCTTCCATTGATGATTTTTTTCCCCACCAGCAACTTCCTCTGTATATCTAATATGACCATATAAATATCCAATTCATAGATAACCATGATATAGCAATGGTATTCGTTAAATAGAACGGACCAATTAACCAGGCGTACTGTGATTCACAGTATCAAATAATGAAAGAATATACCTCACAATAAAATTTTATTACTTAGTAATAATATCCGAATGAGAATTCATTTGGGAAAACGCCATTCATATTTGAAATATTGAGTAGCCATTTATATTTACCCAAGTAATTGAGTATTACAAATTGCTTCGATACTCATAGTATTATCCCACTAACCTGGCTGAATGTATTAATATTGTCACTTTAAGAGGGACCCATACTTTGCCATTCGCTTAGTCAATTCTATGCACAGAGTGAAACAAATCTACTAAAATTAGGTTGCAAAATCGGAAGCTACCAGTCTGTAGACATGTAGTTGGCGAAGAGGCATCGTGTGCATCATTTAGTTTCCGTGTGGATTACACGGAGACATCTAAAAGAAGACGTGGAGTATGGGAAATAAGCACAGGATATATGTCATTCAATTTGTCTCATTTAAACTAAACGTTGCATTAGGATGTAAAGGTTA
Source organism: Octopus bimaculoides (assembly GCF_001194135.2). NCBI lineage: Eukaryota > Metazoa > Mollusca > Cephalopoda > Octopoda > Octopodidae > Octopus > Octopus bimaculoides. Next base: position 100,663,838 of record NC_068986.1, on the reverse strand, counting down.
GTTTAGCAAGCTGGCAGAATTTTTACGGGACGGAAAAGTTGTTTAGTCTCATTTCTTTCAGCTTTAAGTTCTCAGCTCAAATTCGTCGATATTGACGTTGCTTTTCGGTAAGTCAGGATTGGTAAATTAAGCACCAGTTGATCACTGTGATCGATATAAGATTTCTGGCTGCGATACGAAGAATTATGATGGAAAGTTCTGTGAGTGTATAAAGCTTTATATTTTTCTATGGTAACATGTATACATGCATATGAATACACAGACAGACACACACACACACACGCGCACACACACACACACACGCACGCACACACACGCACATACACACACGCACACACACACATAGAGAGAGAAAGAGGGGGAGGGCAGGAGAGAGATGTAAAGGTGAATGTCTTAGACGTTAGAGCATGAAGCTTACGATCCGGAGGTTGTGAGTTCCATTCGCGAACCGGGCTATGTGTTCTGTTCTTGTGCAACACATTTTATTTCGCGTTGCCCCCGTTCGCTCATCTGTAGAAATGAATTGCGACGTCACTGGTGCCAGTCTGTATCGGCCTTTATTTTCCCTTGGATAACATCGGTGCTATGCAGAGGGGAGTCTGGTATGCATGAGTGACTTCTAGCGTTCTGCAAACAGCCTTTCTCGGACCAGTACCAAGAACTGAAAACTTCTTGGTACAATCCCATGGTTACTCGTGACCGAACGGCGTCTTTACTCCTTCACTATTTTTTTTTAATATATATATAAATATGTATACATATATATATATACATGTGTGTGTATGTATGTGTGTGCATGTGTATCTTTTAAAATTGTTAATGGGAAACGTTATGAATATGCAACTAAAGCTCCTATTCTATTATGCCGGCCATAGTCTCTAATGGTGCTCATATTGCGCACTTATCTATGTCAGTGTTTCGAGTGTTACATCGAGTTACCAGCGATATAACGTAGGATATATAATGTAGAAGAGTTTATAAATTTCATCCAAGTATTATTGTTATGATATATATATAAATATATACATATATATATATATATATATATATATATATATATATATATATATGTGTGTGTGTGTGTATGTATGTATGTATGTATGTATGTATGTATGTATGTATATAGAAGCGCAATGGCCCATTGGTTAGGGCAGCGGATTCGCGGTCGGAGGATCGCGGTTCCCAGACCGGGCGTTGTGTGTGTTTATTGAGCGAAAACACCTAAGCTCCATGAAGCTCCGGCAGGGGTGGTGGTGACCCCTGTTGTACTTTTTCGCCTCAACTTTCTCTCAGTCTTTCTTTTTGTTTCTTGAGCTTTGCTCTGCTCCATACCGCTGAAGACTCTCTGCGTATGTCCGTTTATATTGTGGAATAGTCCTTTAGGAGAGAACCAATAGGGGTGTTCTACTTCCACATAACGATAATGAATATAAACCTACCTGCAAAACGTAATTTTGAATAGTTTGAAACTGCGTACAGCTCATCTAATCTTTTGATATTTACGGTTCATTCTTATTATGAATTTTATTTCATACCGAAAGATATAGTTTTACGAATGATACATTAATATTTTATGATCGTATTTTAGCAAATGTTTAATACTTTCTGATGATGTACTCAAATATATAATTAATTAAATAATCACGATTGATTAAATACCGAATACTTTCAAAATATCTTCTCTAAGTTCTAAACTAAATTCTAAATGCATATGCCCATCCAACATATACATCTCTCTCTCTCTCTCTCTCTCTCTCTCTATATATATATATATATATATATATATATATATAT
>NC_068986.1:100660182-100661894 GCF_001194135.2 Octopus bimaculoides | reverse complement strand
GAGAGAGAGAGAGAGAGTGAGAGAGATATGCATAAAATCCCTTGGAGGTAATATTGTAAATGAAATGCTTATTATGGATTTTTAAATTTCGTTCGATTTAAATATATTTGAATCAGATTTCTTGCGACTTCTAAATTCGAGGCGAAATATGCAAGAATGAATAATCATTGTAGTTAAATTAACTTATATAAAGGAGCTAGTTCCTCATGAAATTGCAGTATTTGAAATGAGCATAAAATTAGAGCAAATACTGAAAAAATTACCATTACAATATATATTATTAAAATTCGAGCTAAGCGATTAGAATATTGAAATAGTTTCTGTGGTTAGTAATCTATTATGATAATTCGTATTCTAAAATGTTTAATTCTCATAGCATCTTCCACGCCTGCCAAGTTTTCTAAATCACTTTCAACATGTAACCAAGGGAAAATACAAAAATTGGATCTAATTGAGAATAAGCAAATTGAATGCAGCAAAGCAGATGAAAATGAAAAGATACAGATAAAGCTGATAATTTGGAGCACATCTACACATACAAGCACATACAGAGGTATGGCTAAGCAGCTTTCAATTAAAGTTATGAATATTTTACTGAACTCAAAAATGAAATATAATTCGTTATAATTACTCTCAGTTACGTAAGAAGATGATACATATAATTTCTTACAAACACCAATATTACACACTTACTCATAGAAAAACCCAAAGCAAGATTGTAATCATAGAGTTTCACACAATATACGCGTGTAGAAACACCCCACGAATGAAACTTATTGAATTCAGTTTCACTTAAGGAAGCGAAATACAGTGGCATGATTTTTTAAATATTATTACTCATAATATATTGTCTGTGTAGTAGGGTTCAAGTTAAATGATTAGTGAATAGAGTTGGCAATAGATATCAGGCAACCCGGTCGAATTCTCGTGTACATGAGCAATTTTAGAATTCATTAATGTAGAAGGTATAGGATATTGTGCAACGACACCTCATTGAAGAAACAGTAGTATGTTGTTTCTGCTTACAGCTCCTTCTGCTTTAGGATGCAATGGACTCCAAAATGTATATATATATATAATGCCATGATGGGACATTTTTGGGGGCTCAGCTTAAAGAGCTGAATCACTACTCTCTGCAACGCCGCCGTGATAGATACATTATTCCACCAATATTATCTAAACTGATATTGGTATTATGTTTACAATTCATGCAAGACTAGACCCCCGTGCTATGCGTCCCCTACAAAGATCGAAATCATTTCACATAAGAACATTACGACACAATTTCTTCTCTCTACAATATCTTACAACCCAATGAACCCACTATGCTCTACGCGATTCTTAGAAGTTGTAGTCTATTCTCAGCTATGATAGCGGCGACATGAATGGATGTATGCTACGCAGTAACCATTTTCTGCAGACATATTTCCGAAATTAGCGCGCCAAAACGAAGACATTTGATTATTACCAGTACGTTGTAATTAGCAGAACCATATACACGTTCGCCTAGGGGTGAACAACTTGTATAATATTCTGAGAATTATAACTGTCTTGCGGTTCGCGCCGAAGAGGAACAGATTTTCTCGGTAAGAGATTTTTAACTCCGATAACTGGACCGCGAATAAAAATGTTTTAATTTTATGTATGTAATTTTCAATGTTTTGCTCGCTTACGGTTTTGTATTTCGCTAAATTTCTTTTGAGAACTACTAG
>NC_068986.1:100652387-100658024 GCF_001194135.2 Octopus bimaculoides | reverse complement strand
TAGCTCCTGATATTCAGATGTATCTGACATTATTATTAAATAAACACATGTAATTGCACACATGTTCAAAAGTTATCACAGACGTACACGCTCGCGCACGCGTACAAGGAAGAGAGTGTGTTCCTCTTCACATTCATATACCTAGGCCCTTGCACATGGTTCTGTGTGCACTCTGTGTCTTTCATCACATCAGATTATATATCACTATTCAGAAATTTTTTGTTACTCTTTTATTCATATATTCAAAAGACTATCTCGCCTCCCTTTGTATATTTTAAGATGTATCTTGTTATTTGTGATCGATAGTTCTCTGTCATGTTTGTTGTTTGATGCCATTGTGACCAGAGGGGGAGATTTTGATATCATTCTTGGTATGATTTATGTTGGATCTGAAACAGGCTTATTTTCCTCGTCGATTTTAATCACTAAATAGGTTTCATCGCCGAAGAAATACGATATATAATGGATGGAATATGCGTCCGTTTTATTGTGATTAATACTCACACGCACGCATACACACACAAGCACACATACTTATAAAGACAGGGTGGCACACACATGCACCAATGCATACGGCCGTTTTGCAACCTTTTTGGTGTAGTACACATTTGAGTATAGAAGACTAATTTCAGTACAGAACGAAGGTTTCGTGAATGATTCAATTAATATATATGCTCAGCATTTTACTTGTATATTCACAAATTAATTCAAATAAAGAAATAAAGCAAACAGCCTCATCGCTTCGGATTAAACCCTATGGTCTCATCCATAATATCCCTCTATTGATTCGAAATGCCTTGTGCAACTATGGTGTTCAATAAGTGTCTTCTTGTACATCCCTCTCTTTCACTCTCTCTCACACTGGGTGTGTCTACGTTTGGCCGGTGGAGGGAGGGACATATCATAATATGTTACCCATTTTCCACTATGAAAATTTTACATATTACTAGATTACACTTGCACTTCGTCGGTTACGACAACGAGGATTCCAGTTGATCCGATCAACGGAACAGCCTGCTCGTGAAATTAACTTGCAAGTGGCAGAGCAGTCCAGAGACACGTGTACCCTTAACGTAGTTCTCGAGGAGATTCACCGGCACACAGAATGCGACAATACTGACGCTTTGAAATACAGGTACAACAGAAACAGGAAGAAAGAAAGAGTGAGAAAAAGCTGTGATGAAAGAGTATAGCAGGGTTCGCCATCATCCCCCGTCGCAGCCTAGAGGAACATTTAGGTGTTTTCGCTCAAAAAGCAATCACAACGCCCGGTCCGGGAATCGAAACCGCGATCCTACGACCGCGAGTCCGCTGCCCTAAAAACTGGGCCATTGCGCCTCCACTTTACACTTGCACCCAAATCAAATAAACTGTATATAACAGAGTGTATATTAAAAGCATAGTAATTTTTTAGTATAAACGTTCCAACCGTTTGTAAGGTATTAGTCTGATTACTAAATGCAAATGCTTTCAGTAACTCCCGATTCGCTGAGGATATAATGGTATGTCTAACGACATTTTACTCCTTGCGAAGCAAAGTGGTATATGCTTATATCTAGTACCAATATTTATAGTTTAAAATACAAAACATATCATAATTATATATTTTATTTCATCCCACAATAATTATGCATTGAACATGTGATAAATGAGCGCACTATTGTACAATTTAAAAGGCTTGCGATTGATTTACATATCTATATGCTACATATCATAATCTGAATACAGGATGAGCGCATGTTTTCTGTGATGATATGTGAAGTGGAGATGCTACCATACCCTCGAGAGCAAACCGATTAAATATATAAAACTGCGTATTCTACAATTTTTCAAGATTTCTCAGTAAAGGTTATTTAAAAACTATAAAAGCATATATATTTATATTAATAGACGTAATAGTGTACGAAGTACCACTGACACGTATGTATATATATAAATGTATATATATATATATAAGCATACCCATACATACAAACATATATATATATATATATATATATATATATATATATATATATATATATATATATATATATATATATATATACACACACATACATACATGCTAATAAGTATGCGTAATTACATGTGAATATATAGACATACAAACACGTATAGAAACATTCATAGACACGACTACAAATACATATATACATGTATGTATGTATGTGTGTGTGTGCGTGTGTCTGAGCATGTGTGTGCCTTCGATCTTTTGATAACAGACACATTTCATTTCTCTTGAAATATATTGGATATATCGATCATTTTATTATGTTTCTCTGGAATATAAAACAAATTTATTCAAACATGTAAGTATCCCTTATATTTTAAAAATAAATAAAAATAACAAGTGTTTTTTTTTTCCGTCTGCTGAACACATAAAAACTGTAACCAGCCAGCCAGCGAACCAACCGTCTGACCAAAACGAGAAGGAAACCTATCAAAACATCTCCATATCTATATACATACAAGCACACACACAAGCACATAAACATGCTTATGTGCTTGTGTGTGTGCTTGTATGTATACATGTATATCTGCATTTGTGTGTGAACATACACACACACACACACACAAATATATATACATACATATATATACACAGAGAGAGAGAGAGAAACAAATGAAAGCATATATATATATATATATATATATATATATGTGTGTGTGTGTGTGTGTGTGTGTGTGTGTGTGTGTGTGTGTGTGTGTGTGTGTGTGTGTGTGTGTATTTATATGCTTTTATTTGTTTCTCTATTTAACACGTCAGCAGTTTTAAGTAAGATGAAATTTGATAAATTCCTTTAGTGTATATCGGCGATAACACTGAAATATATGGTGCTTTGCAGAAACAATATGATAGATAACTGACTTCTGAAGTTTCTTGTTAGATATTTTGTGAATGACGTCGTCAACATTGCATGAATGTGAAAGGATGGTAAAAAACATCACTGTCCATACGCATATGCAAATCTTTTTCCTGATTTTAATGCATAAATATTCCTCTCTAGAAGACTGTAGCATCAGCTCGATTTTCTCACTGATGTCCAAGTTATTTCTTACACGTCTTCCCATGACGTGTTGTTGTAATTGGCACTCCGTCGCTTACGACATCGAGGGTTCCAGTTGATCCGATCAACAGAACAGCCTGCTCGTGAAATTAACGTGCAAGTGGCTGAGCACTCCACAGACACGTGTACCCTTAACGTAGTTCTCGGGGATATTCAGCGTGACACACTGTGACAAGGCTGACCCATTGAATTACAGGCACAACAGAAACAGGAAGTATGAGTGAGAGAAAGTTGTGGTGGAAGAGTACAGCAGAATTCGGCACCATCCCCTGCCGGAGCCTCGTGGGGCTTTAGGTGTTTTCGCTCAATAAACACTCACAACACCCGGTCTGGGAATCGAGACCGCGATCCTATGACCGCGTGTCCGGTGCCCTAACCACTGGACCATTGCACCTCCATGACGTATTGTAAAGAACGAAAATGATTATAATGATTAGATTAAATACATTTTTAGTAGAAAGTTTTGTTTTATATATTGCAGCATTGAATTTATAATGACGTTGCCAAAACCCTAACTTTCACTCCTTCAAACAAAGTTGCTTCTGACGGATTTTAATGAGTCTCCGATCTACGTGATTATAACTAAGCCCAAATGAGTTGTCCTGAAAGATATCTACATACCAACTAAATCTCCTTCATTTGAAATCTGTATTGCCTCCCCTGCACACATTGATCTGTAATAACATGATTTATCATACTTTCTAGATGTGGTCCTATTGCATATCTTATGTATGCACATGATATATTTTTAAATGAATTCATTGTTTCAGTTCGATAGAATTTGGAGAATAACATTACAAACGCAAACTAATGAAATATTCTCCACACGAATGTAATATTTACTATTCTGCATTGTGATGCTAATTTTGGTGAAGATGTGTTACCATATAAGTTCAATTAACATTAACGTAATTGAACATTTGACTGAGTGTTATCCTGATATTTATTAATTTTTAGACAACGCATCCAACCAACTCAAAACACAATCAAATGAGTTTTAGAAAAGTTTTGCTCGTAAACAGAGTAAGTCAAAAACTGACAAGACGCCCTTGTGATTAAGAGTAAGATGTTATAACTGTGTGTATGTTAGTGGTTAGGTCTGATTATCAATCAGTTAGTTGCGAGGCGTGTACAAAATGGTAGGCGTAATATGAGGCATAAACAGAACGCCAGACGTAATATACACTCGCAAAAGCGTTCGGCATGTATGTTCAAGATACCGATATTTCCTTAACATCACTGTTATAAGACAGTTTAAACAGTATAAGACAATGTGTCATTAATAGGAAGATCAAGATATCTGTGAAAGTGAAATTAGGAAGTCATGTTTATCTTAAGAATGTTATGTCGTTTCATCATACTGCGCTGACTATATTCTCTTGTTGACAAAAGCTTGAGTATAATTTCATAAGAGGTAAGCAAATAATTATCTGGCTAATATATTTTCCTTACAATAATACGCTAAGAGTTCGTACAGATAAATATCAAGAGAAGGATTCGGTTTAACACCAATCATTTATTTACATAAAGTCAAAATATTTACAATTAATTTATCACAACATAATAGTGATGGGAAGAATTGCAGTACTTACCATAAATGCTTGCAATACTTATCATAAATAAATGTCTTGATATACTCTGTCGTCAGTAAGACCAAGGGAATTTTCTTTCTTTTTATTTTTTGTCTAGTTTCTCAATATTGATCTAATATATGGTTTAGAAATGCATGACATAAGGTCCTGAAGGATGAAGAATGCAAAATAGCATTACCAGAATGAGTGACAAGGTCCCGTGTGGCAAACCGAATGTCACCGAATAACTTCCCAAGAATCGGGGTTTTTATAACTGCCGTAAACCCGATTCTAAGAAACTTTCTTCATGGAAAATAAACTTTTCGCGAAAATTAGAATCGACGTACGGACAGTAAAATTGACCAATGAAAAAGCGTAAGACATTTATAAATAAAAGACAGCCGACACGACTGTGATGTACTGCTGCTACTAAAGTCTTCAGCATTACCATATTTTCAATGCCTTCTAATAATAAATGCATGGTTGGTAAATTATATTAGTTGCTGGTAAATAAGTGCTTATTTTATTTATTTCTTTTTGAAAATCGATCGACAAGTACATACGCTAATATCACTAACGGCATATTAACAAGTAAATGATTATTATAACTTCGAGGATGCTTCTTTAAAAGTTCGTTACAGAAATATATTTGCATTATATATAAATTAGCAAGTATCAATTCTTATGAAAGAAACAGAGATTGGAGTAGTTCCGTAATGTGTATATATACACATTACGGAACTTCTCCAATCTCTGATAGTTACACCCCCGCTTACATATATATGTAAATATATATACATACGCATACACATATATACATTAGATATATATAAGCACATACACACACACACACACACACACACACACACACACACACACACACACACACACACACACACACACACATATCAAACACATAGGGAGTTACACATTTATCACTAGCATTTATTGTCACCTAGCTCCTTTCCTTCAGCAGTTTTAATACGATCAAACATATT
>NC_068986.1:100651271-100652199 GCF_001194135.2 Octopus bimaculoides | reverse complement strand
TATATATATATATATATATATATATATATATATATATATATATATATATATATATGTATATATAAATATACATATATATATATATATATGCGTGTTTGTGTGTGTGTGTGTGTATAAGTATGTTAACTTGTATATGTGCGTGTGTGATTTTGTGTAATTGCATAAGCAATTAAATATGATACACGAAAGTGGAACTGCTTTTAAATCTGCCTTAATGAAACATTAAACGTCAACGCAGCAGTGCCAGTAAACACACATTCACGATAGTGTGTACTCCTTCACATAATAAAGAGGTATTTTGGGTACATTTTTATGGTTTTTAGAAGCCTACAGGCAAACTGTGTTCATTTGCACAATGGCATGTTTTCATACCAACCTCAAGAAAACCTATAAATAATAAAATACATAAATTCCAATAGAAAAAGAACATAACAACTGTTTAAAAAATATTAAGCTAAATCTTCCTTAATTATCATGCAATGCCATTTTATTTTCTCGGGAATTTTCTTGGAAATATATGTTATTTTCATACAGAATTTTGCATTGAAATATTACATAAATATACAATGCTTGACGCAGGTGACATCTGCTTTATAAATAGGAATTGATCCAGCTATGAATGTAGTTTGTATGTGTTGCTGTCGTATTTCTTTCCATCATTTTCTTTAAAGGATTGTGACTTTGCAAAATACACATTTTGTCTTTAGGATTCAATTTGAAGAAGATTAAGAGGAAAATAGCAATATGTAAACTGCTATTTATTAAATGTCATGTGTAATAAGCTGAAGCATTGATGTCATTAGACTATGCATATATCTGTGTATGTTAGTGTGTGTGTGGGTAGGTGGGTGGTTATATGTGTATATATATATATATATATATATATATGCATTTACATATATAAGCATATAAAAATATTATATATATA
>NC_068986.1:100647891-100650968 GCF_001194135.2 Octopus bimaculoides | reverse complement strand
AGAGAGAGAGAGAGAGAGAGAGAGAGAGAGAGAGAGAGAGAGATGTATATATGTATGTATATATATATATATTTATATATTATTATTATTATTATTATGATTATTATTATTATTAGTCGTCCTAACGGAAAGCACGCGTTGGTCCGATCGTAAGTTTTTCTTTTAAATTTTTGTTAGCCAAATGATGTTAATTGCTTAAATATTTTACTAAAAGTTTATCAAAAACAACACATATTGCATAGTCTCGTTGTTTCGGGTTGTTAGTGCCCCTAACAACTATTTCAAAATAATGTAAAAAACGAATAAAAACCATGGCGAAGTCAGTCTTGTTGAAGGATTTAGAGGAGCAGGTGAGATGTTTTTTTCAGATAGAAATGCACTTGACGCCGTAGTGCCCTCAGACCGCTACACAAATAAAAAGATTAGGCGCACACACACAGCAGGTTCAAATTCCCGTGCAAGAAATTGCGAAGACGCTAAGCAATGGTAGTAGAAGCAAATCCAACGAAATCAGAACCTATGAAGCTGAATTCGCTACATTCAAATGGGATATTCCAACACCAAAACACAGCAGCAGTACCACGACCATAAGTAACTCCGACACCACCACCAGTGCTACAAGGACTAAACTAAAGACAGCACGTAGTAACAGTACCAACACCGCTACACCAAATACCATCGTAACAAATAAATGACAACAATATCAACAAGAATACGCTCTCTGCGACAGCGACGAAAAATACGGAATGTATTTGTATAGTTCGTGCTTCAGAAATACAGGCTGGAGAAGGTACGGGCAGATATTGCCATCCCTCGTTTCCTAGATGTTGGCAGAAACAAAGAAAACAATTGTGTTATACAGAGGAGCCTCCGTAAACACGGTTCGGCCAGAGATGGCGAACTAGGCGGACAGAAAGGACAATGAAGGAGTGCCATAAATGCAGGTGTGTTGGTGCGAACGATTATAGAGGCATATAAACGCATTAGTGAAAACTTCCCTAAAGTAAAGGGTACGAGTAGGTATTTAAAGGGCTAACTAGAGGAAACCCAACAACTCATGGACATTGAACCACCTGACTTACGGTGACACCAGGGGAGTAAGTAGACGCCCTGTTATGTCTTCTCCAAATTCTGTCCGATCATCACAGTGAGTTTAAGACTAGGCTTGGGATCGCCCTGGATGTACGGCCACCTGCTCAACGACCTCAGATCACTTGATATAGATGTAACAGCCGTCAGCGGAACCATAATTTCCGGGACAATCGATCTAGCCCCCGTTATTGACGATTTCGAGATTTATAAATCTCTTATTCTCGTTTGCAATGGGGTTTGGGGTCGCAGTGCCGTTAAGGAAAATCCTGGATCTCGAAGTAAGGACGATCTTCATGGACCCGGAAGGGAAGGTAGTGTTCCTGGATTGAGCAAAAGTGAAGGTGGTGCAGTCAGACTACTCAGAGACAGATTTCTTCGGACGATTGGAGGTTTCCTTGAGACATCTCGCACTCCTGTTCTCGTGGGTCATTGGAACGCTATTTTCGATAAATGCTTGGACAGGTTGGGGCTAGCAAATGCCTCACAAACCTGCTCAGTCCTTTCCAAATCGGTGATGTGTACCAACTGGATTTCACGAATTCACCACGAATGTGGACATAGGCAAACAACACCAGGTCGTCCGCATCGTATTTAGAGAAGATAAATTGTATGCCAATTGATAGAAGTAGCATAGGCTCCCAGAATTCAAAATCGGGACCAAAGCCGTTCAATGAGCAAATGTGCAACATGGCACAAAGCCACAATATGTTTGTTTTTTTTTTTTACCGGCCGGAACTGGCGCTCGCTAAACGCCAAACAGATGTGTATGGAATTTGAATGGTAATTCGAGGAACTGATCAGAGCATGGCGTGCCCGATTTAAAGGTGGATTTCACCGCCTACGTCGATAGAATGCCGCGCTGTTCGGCCGGGGATGCGGATTTTTGTGAAATGCACTAGCAGCCGAAGACATACAAGACACAATGGTGGGTTACACAAGAGAGAAGTCTTCGCGGCTAGACTCGTTCGGTTTTCTATTAACGGATGTCTACCACAACTGAGAGCAGAATGGGAGAATACCCAGTGTTCTTAGCCATGGCATGGTGCTACTGCTGAGAAAGGATCCGAACAACGGGGACCAAGTTGATTATGTTATGCTCATGCCTCTGCTGAACGCAGATTATGAGACTTTGACAAAGGTATTAGCCACGAGGGTAGCCCTTTTCGTTGATAAATTGGTCGGTGACGCGCAGACATCTACTATCCGGAACAAGTCTATCCACGTGACATTGCATCAAGGACCTCACAAGGTTTATAACACAGTATTCGTTCTTGTAGCAATACATTCATATTAATTTAGATAAGATACATGTTTGTACATATATCTTTAGCATAATATCATTTGTCTACATAATCTATTGTAGGTAAGGCAGATTTTTCTTATGCCATAATGCCTCTGAGATTTATGTAATTACATTCACATATCACTTACAAATATTGGTATAGTTACATTCCAGAAAAAAAAAAACAGAACACTTGTATGTCTAAATCTTTAGTCTATTTACATATCATTACTAAGAATTGAAATATATTTATCCATGTTTGTTTTGCAAATTATCACATAATATTTCAGGAAATTTAAACAAATTTAGCTAATATTCCCCTAAATATTATTATTGTAATAAATATTATAATAGTACAATCTGTCATATAGCGAGGCAAGAGAATTGAGACTTAAGACAATGTGTAGGTCGTGATTATCTCACCATCCTCAAGTAAATGGAAGCCAATGTCGAAGCCACAGATATCCGAACGTATATCACTATAGTAACATATTGTAATCTATCAATCCTTAGTTTTTCAGAAGCTATTTCTTTCTGGCAAATGCGAAGATATTATTCAATAAGAAACGACTTAGATGCAATACAGAAATTATAAATGCAAAGTGTGCAGACTTTGTGAAAATAGTTACACACACACATACACACACACATATATGTATACACACACACACACACACACATACACACACACACACACACATAT
>NC_068986.1:100641786-100647845 GCF_001194135.2 Octopus bimaculoides | reverse complement strand
TATATATATATATATATATATATATATATATATATGAGTTCATTGGGGCTATTTGATGCTGCTCTTTTTTAGGAACAACTTTATGTATTCGTAAACAGTCAACCGCACTGTAGAGCATAACGGTGAAGGTAGTATTTGAGAAAAGGTTAGGTGTGAATATTGGAAAATAGTTTCATGTGTCACGAAGATTCTCCCCGGTTATCACATGATCTGAACCTCATCCATATAACTATACCACTAGTTTACATATTTCTAAATATAGGGATGAATTCTGTAGGGAAATTTAATCAACCCAAAAAAATCTTCACATCACGTCTCCATCGCCATGCATTATTTTGTTATTCAGAGATGCAATATATCATTGATTTTTAAAATTAATAATCGGTGATCGAGTAATTAACCAGAGTCATAATTTTCATGAAATAGCCATATGCCATCGAAATAAAAAAAAACATTTTGCAAATCAGTCGCAGTATCTGCTTCATTCAGTTAGATATTCACACTCTTGTAACAACGATTGTTGTACTTGACATTTGTAGTTTGCCTTTTATCCATTCATGGTCGATGAAATAAGTACCTGTTGAGTATTGGGGCACAATATAATCGACTATAACCCTCCCCAAACTTTCTGGTGTTGTGTCTATAGTAGCGAGGATTATATTACATTATATTATATTACATCATATATTGTATATTCATAAGCATGCCAGTTCGATAGAAACGTTGTGAAATTCTAATGAATGTGATATATCTCGAATAATTTTAGAATCTGGCCACTAGTCAATCAGTAATGCTATTATTCGTCTCTTGTGTTAGCTGTGGACTATATGGCATATAGTAGTAATTTAACTGTTGTCTCAATGGAGGTTTGAAAATTATACGTCTTCACACAAGACACAACTCAGCTACATTGGCTGTCTACAACTCATCGACTATTTGACATTAAACCGGCGCCATCTCGATATAAACAGCTCCGTCTCTTCCGGGAGTGTCAGTGACTTTGGTTATTTCAGCTGTCGACACAAATATATTATCGTTAAAATAAATAAAAGCTATTTAGCGATATCGCTATTTTTGTGGAGTTCATAGTATTTTGTAATTGTATAATATAGAAACTCAACGGTGATTCAGGAAATAATATGATGGTATCACAAAAAGCAAACGTAAAATCTATCAGGCGCACAAACTGGAAAGGAGAAAAAAAAAACAATACGAACATTTACCAAAAAATCCAATATTGTGTTTTTAATTCTGCAATAATAATAAAATGTAATCGTTATCAAAATGAACACAGACTAAAGTGTCGTAATATTAGATAATGAAATTGCTTGAGATCAGTTCAATATATGAGTTGAAATACAAACAGCATCTGTAGTACCAACAATCGATACACTCTTCTCTATTATTTTAGTTTTTTTTTCTTTGCTTGGGTTTTTAGAAAAAAGAGTATGAACAGTCACAAGAACGGCAAAGACAAAAAAACTACGCAATGACGTATAAAGAAACATAAAGAATATAAATACCCATTATCAATGTTTCGAAGTGTCTAAAACAATAAAGTTTTAAAGACAGAATAACTCACACATCGTGGTATTAATTACAGATTATGGAAGTCAATTCTATTATGTTTTACGATTGCAAGACGGTCTATGCGTTCATGAATTTGGACAAATATACAATTGTCAGCGGGTGTCAGGTGTGATAGAATATAAAATGAAAATATAATGAGAAAAAAGTCTGAGGTTTTTATTTTTTCATTGAGCGTTTTTATTTTTTATTGATTCATTAGCGTATTGGCTAATTATCTAAAGGTTCAGTGGCTCGAATAACATGCGTTTATTTCTGCACCATGACATTGGATTTCATAGAAGACATTATTAAATAGATCTTAGAAATATGATTTTATTCAGCTATTATTAAATGCTGGATTGCAAATATTAAGGATTTAGCAGGTAGTATATAGATTGGTTCATATTAATCCCATATATAAGGTAGCTAATCGCCAATTCGGATATTTGAAAATTATAGAAATACATAATACATTATATTGTTAGATTTCCTCGCTGCTTTTTTTTTAAAAGAAAAATATTTATTTTATTTCAGAGCGAATTCTTAAACAGGTCGTCGATGTAACGTATACTATTTAGTCATCGCTACACATTTCAAGATAAGGTAAATTCAATGCAAGAATATAAATATAAAACCTTACAAATATTGGCTTTGACTATAATGTGCTTATAACTATTCGTTGTTCTTATTGTTTTTATTATTTAAGCATATATCATTAAACCTTTACAGATGCAAACATTTGTTATTTTAGGATATATTGAGCAGCATTATGTACAGCGATCTTTGTCTTTTTAAACAGTAGAGGGAGATTTGTCTACTGTGTTCAGCGTGTCAAACAATATAACATGGGTAATTACTGTTTTACTATTTCTGATATTATAGCTTTCAGTGTCAATTAATGCTTTTAGTTTGGTTTCTAGTTGTTTCTTTGTGCCATATGAATTATATATTTCATTTGTATATTGTTTTTCTCAACTATGTGTTTCGGCATTGAATTATAATTAATTTGCCACAAACGGTGTATTTCGGCAGCGTGCATCAGAGCCTTTATAGGTCCACATTTAATGTTCTTTCAAGTGGTTGCTTGGCCAGATAAATACAACTGAGAAATGCCACTTAAATGAAACAACACCAGTCCCGGATTTTCCAACTGATCACCTCCTTTAAAAAAGGTAAGGCGGTTTCTATTTCACTGCTGTTTGTATTACGATTGCCGTCAGGTAATTGGTTTATTTCTCACGTGCCTACTATATGTTGTTATTGAATAGGAAAGCTTGCTTCTCAGTCTGCTCATTGGGGTATGCTTCACATCGGTTTTTACATTAAAAATTATATGGCACAGTTAACATGCAATTTCCAATTAGACGTAATATTGTCTCAACGTAATATCTTCCTAATTCGTATCATTTATGATCATACTGGAAACCTTGTATGATTAAGATTATTAAGGAAAAGATATTCTTAAGTATGAGGATGAGCTTAATAGTACTGATCATTTAAAATTAGTCAGAAAGCAGGTGAAAATTTAAGAAATCCCATAATACGGAGTTCTCAAAATCGCGCTACAAAATATTTGACATTTCAATTATATTACGTTATTAATTTTATTCATTTTGTTCATGTACAAGTACGTGTGTGTTCATCATTATTTTATTTATTTTATTCAATTTTAGAAACATCCAAGCATGTCTTTGACAATTCCGGAACGTATTGAATTTATTTTGTGCGTGCATGACTTTGGCCCAACCTGAAGGATACATATATATATATATATAAGAAAACAAACAAAATGACAGAAATAGAATCAAAGCAATTTCTATATTATCATCGCTCATGACTGGAGGAAGTAAAAATAAACTGACAATTTGAGTTAAAAACAACAACGGCAATTGTTTAACAGATGATAAAAAATGCTCATGCATAATTTATATATCCAAAATCCATGTTGTGACAGCTTCAATAGGTTATGTCTTTCAAATGCGATGTTGTACTTACAGTTTGTATTCGTGTTGCGTTAGTTGTTTTTGTAGTTGGAGTCTTGTATGACACTGCTCTTTCGCTTGTTGCAATTCATTTCTGTTTTATTGATGGTAGTTTCTTAGATACGTTGTTTTCTTTCAGACCACATTAATGGTATTTGTAATTTGTATTTGTATCATTAGACTAGTTGTTTCGTATCCAACTTGAGCACTAAATACTGTAATAATTTTCTTTTTCTTATCTCTTTCCTTTTATTTAATGTGATTTATTTGTTGTTTGAGATTTGTATATATTTTGGCGTGATATCTATTTTATTCAACCATTTTGACTTTAATGACGGGCACTTATATTCATTTTATCTAATAAAAATAAACAAATGAAAAGTAAACTTGCAATAATTGAGATAAACATATCATAAAGATTCTTTGAATTTCAAAGAAACTATTCCCATTTGTCATCGGAATGTGACTCTATTGAACACTAATTGGGTTCAACTGTCAAATATTAGTTTTCTGTCTTGTTTTGTATTTTTCTCGTTTGTTTACTTTCATTGTTAATATATTTGTCAATTACTTTTCTCTTCGTATGTGATTAAGACTAATATCGATACTAATAAACACGAGATCTCCCACACGCAATTATATACACCAATATACACACAAAATGCAAACGTACATACATATATGTATATTATACACACACATGCATATATACATATATACATATATACATATATACATATGTTGAGAGAAAGGAGGCAGTCAGAATTTTATGTAATTCTTTATTAACGCATTCATTCGTTTAACCGAACTCTTCAAGACGAAAATTAAAACCAATAGGATCATTTTTGTTTTAATTTTTCTCTTGAAGAGTTCGGTTAAACGAATGGAAGGGCTAATAAAGATTACCCAAAATTCTGACTAACTCGTTTTTCTGAATATACAATAACTGCACGCCACTTCAGACACTATATACATACATGCACATACATACATACATACATACATACATACATACATACATACGTACATACATACACACATACATACACACATACATGCATACATACATACATACATATGTACGTACAAACGTATATGCACGTATGCATATTTATACGTATAGACTTCTATATAATTAGACGTATGTATAAATGTATTTTAGTATGCAGGTTATAAACTAAGTCGTTGAAGAATTGACCTAACATACGGCGTTTCTAAAGTAAATTAAACATTCTGAAGAACAGACGATACGATATTATTTCATTCACTTAGTTTTACATGTTTACACTTTTATCGCCTTCAAAGTATTCTCCACTTGAAGCAATACATCGGTTCAGACACGCTTTCCACTGGTTGAAGCAGTGCTTGAACACTTGCGAAGTGATGCCTTTTTACAACTCTGTCATGTTTTTTTTAAAACGTTATTCACTACTTCCACATTTGCAAATTCCGTAGAAACAGCTTTCATCGTCAATGATAACCTTCGAAGAAAGATCCGCATCAACTTCCAAATGTACTTTCAGTCCAGGACACACATTTAATCGTGAATAATTTTTATCTTTCATGAGGCACAACTTTTGCTGCACCTATTTTCATTCACAATTCCTCGCTCAAAATTATTTGGCAGGAGTTCCAGGATACACCAGTCATATCAATCAGTTCGTCAATTGTTCCGTGACGGTCCTCCAAGAGGAGTTCATGAATTTCTTCAGGTGTTCAATCGTTCAAGTTGTTAACATTCGCCCTGAACGAAGTTGATCTTTAAACGACAAGTGATCATTCCTGAAGCGGGAAAACCTCTCATAAACGTCTGTTGTGTCACTGACAGCGTCCTTGTAAGCATTTTTAAGCATGGCAGCTGATTCGGCCGCTTTGCCCCAGGGAAAACAGAATTTCACGGAAACACGCTGTTCCTTCGTTTCATCCGTCGTGAACATCGACGAACAGGAGAGAGGCATTGCAAAACAAAAACTCACCAGTATGAGCCCATAGGACAATTCCTGTCGGAAGACTGGTGGATGTGTGTCGCACCCAGTGGCTTATAGCATCAGAAGACTGAACTACAACGGGCTTATTCCACAGAGAATGTTTCCGGTTATTTTTGGGTACCGCCTCGAATGTCTTCACAGTCGCAGTGGAGGAGAGAAAGAGAAAAAAGAGAGCTTAATGAAAAATTCCATTTGATACAGAAAC
This sequence comes from Octopus bimaculoides, assembly GCF_001194135.2. Classification (NCBI taxonomy): domain Eukaryota; kingdom Metazoa; phylum Mollusca; class Cephalopoda; order Octopoda; family Octopodidae; genus Octopus; species Octopus bimaculoides. Next base: position 100,642,101 of record NC_068986.1, on the reverse strand, counting down.
AATACTTGATCTACATGCCACATTAAGATGTAATATATATACCTGTATAGGTATAAAATATATTAGCAGGAAAATGGAATCACAAGGGTGATCATTTCTTAATTGCATGAAACCAAGGAAAAATGTTAACTTACCATAAGTGAATTTGGAATCTATGTGTTTTAGATTGTTTTGTTTAAAATACTAAGGAGCAGACGACAGAGTACACTAGTCTGAGCTGGAGTAGCATATCTTTAATATGTTCACGTTTGAAGGTTAATATTTTCCCGAAATTTTCCAACGAATTTCTGGCTTTGTGCAGGAAAGTATATATAT
>NC_068986.1:100638498-100641288 GCF_001194135.2 Octopus bimaculoides | reverse complement strand
TATATATGGGGGTGGTATGAGTGCGTGTGTGTGTTACGTTGTGTATAAAGATTACCTTTTAAGAGGGTGTCGAGCTTACAGAATCGTTAGCACATCTGGCGAAAAGCTTAGTGGCGAAATACTTAGTCTTTAGGAGCTGAGTTCAACTTCCGTCGAATTCGACTTTGTCGTTCTATCATTTTGGGGTCAATAAATTATGTACCAGTTTGCACCTTGTTCTTAGAGTAGAAAAGGATATTTTTCCTAAATAGAGTCTGCACAAATGCATGTGTACATGCGATCGTGCCTAAAAGTTTACACCGAGTTTAAGGAAGGTACAATAAATGAGCTGATTTTAGTGAAAGAAGGTCTTTTAGTTAAGCTTTCTAGAAGACATACGTTTTGGAGCGAGGATTTTTTTCCGGATGTGAAGTTCTCAATAGGGTGGATTTGAAGAGTATCATGGGTATAGAATCAAAGAAATTTACCTCTGTTGTATTTACCTCTGATTGCATTTTCCGTACATGCCGACAATCCATTTCGGAATCAGTCTCTAAATCTTTGCTAAAGACGTTTTTAGCAGTTATAGTAACGTTGATTTTAGTAAATCTTCCCCATAGAGATTTCGTGGTTGAGGCTGAATGTTATAAACGCTGTAGTTACAAAAGGGGGTGAGGAACGTAGTTGACTATTTTAATCTTATGTAAAACAGACTACATCTCAATCATATAGACGTGGTTAAAACTTTCACTATCGTTTGCAAACTTTATTTAATTTGGAGGAAATTTAAGAAATACATTTTTTTTTTTTATGGTAAAATTTAGAATAGGATAAAATTTTACCTTTCGATAAAACTAAAATAATTGTTTCTATTTTAATTCCAAGTTTTTATTGTTTACATTCCTTCTTTTTCTGTAATGCTCCATGTTTAATTAGTTTAATTAATAATACTAAGGGGAATTGGTTCTACAAGTAGTTTACGCCTTTGAAATCTTGCAGTTTCTTTTACGTTCAAAAATTAATAATTATGTGAAAAAAAAAGACTCAAAAAACATAAAACGGCAAAGACTTAGATTTGTATTTCTAAATGTGTTAGCAAACAGTAAAAGAGTAAAATTTTATAAATTGACAATAAAATAAATTATATAAAACGGCGAAGAAGGAAGCTGAAACAAAGAAGAACGACTTAAAGCAGCAGTACATGAAGTTAATGACATCAGTCTCTGCTTCAAAACTGGCGTAATTTTCATCTTAGGCAAAAGAGATTTAATTACAATCACATTATCAAAAAACATATACATTTGAAAGCTTTTTCTAGTCATCACCGTGTTGTTCGAAAGTTAACTTATAAATGTTGCAAACATAGCGAATGATTCAGTTTCGTATAAAATACTCACAACATGAAGGGTGTTTTAGTTTCTTGTTTTCCGAAGAAAAGTAATACCTACGAATAGGTCATTCACATTGGCTATTATAAGCAAGACAAGTGATTTGGGATGGCATGTGTGTGTGTGTGTGTGCCTATGTGTGTGTGCGTATGTGTGTGTGTGTCTGTGTGTGTGTCTGTGTGTGTGTGCGTGTGTGTGTGTGTCGCTGTGTGTGTTCTATTTCTATATTGTGGACCCCAATGGAATTAAATTCTTAGTTGAACGTACTGAAAATGTAACTCAAATCTAGTGGGAACTAGCGGCATAAATACCACAAAACACGGGTTTGAACATGCAACATCCCAGCAATATATAGAGAGATCAATGTCTTGTCGCTATATATATGAGTTATTATGCAATACCTTTCGGTAGAGTTGCATGTTTCTCCTTTATAGCACTGCGTGTATATATATATAAACGGATCGAAACATGTGTCGCACTAAATAAAATCTTTTCTTCCACCTATTTTATTAATGCTGTTACCTCAAATGTCACTACGAAGTTCCTCCAATAATCTACGGATAACAACAAGTAGTGGAAACCGTCCCGGTGTTTAACTCATCATCTATTTATACAGTTTGTACAATTTCTCCATTATATATATACACCGAGTGCAATAGGTGAACATTCACCATCTCATATTTTTTAATTTTGCGCATGCGCATTTATTGTTTTTGATTTTGCTGACGACACAGTATAGTACTGTCAGTTGTGCACCGTCTGTGAGAAAAACAGCACCATGTCGCATTTCATTCTGCCAGAACAGAACCGAGAGTGATAAAAATCAGATATCCTCTCAACATCGTGGTGTTTGGGGTGATTACTAGTGATGGTGAAGTTATGCCTCATCTTCCCACACGGCCGAAGACTCAACACGGAGGCATACATAAAGTGCCCGGGAAGATAGTGCTGCGCTGGTCCAAGAAGGTGGCTGTTGGAAGAAGCTATGTCTGGTAACAGGAAACTGAACCATGCATCAGGAGCGGGAGGAACCAATCATGAATGTCAGAAAATTTCTGGGATCACATCAGCCCTAACATCTGGCCACCTAACTTCTCAGACATCAACCCCTTGGTTATTGTGTGTAGGACGCAGTTTAGCACCCGATATATGACTTTTCTCCTCCCTTCATCTGACACCTACTTCTTCTTTTCTTCCCTACCCACCTCTCTTCTCCTCTTTTAACTTGGCACCTATTTCCACTCTCCACTCCTACCCACCTTCTTCTTTCATTGATACCCCCATCCACACCCGACCCCCACACATCCCACTGCCACTTCCCCACCCCTACTCATCACCCGCCGCCACATCCCCATCCCTACGACATTACCCCATTTCCACATCGTCAACCCGAACCCATGCACCAACACCGCCACACCACATC
>NC_068986.1:100633524-100637464 GCF_001194135.2 Octopus bimaculoides | reverse complement strand
TAAGTAACCCATGGGAGAATGATTCAAGATTTGTGGTAATTAGTAGCTTGGTTTTCCTTTATAATAGTGACCGACATTTCCAAAAGTATGCTTGATGCACTATAGATTTTGAAATCATAAATAATACTTCTCATATATTCCCTGTTTGTACTATAATAACGAAACTAGTACGTTGCTATAGAGAACGACCTAAAATGTGTCTTATGCTTGAGATAACATTGATTGCGTCGTGATTCAGTGTGATGACAGCTTAAAATAAGTTAGTGCCAAAATAGGAGTCATAGTCAGATGAAAACCGTCAGTCTTTTTCGAGACAGATGGTTACAAGTCTAAATCGCATCGACTACGTAATAATGTGGCTGTCAATTATTTATTACGTTTCTCCTATATTCGTTTCTTTCAAAGCAGCACATCATTTACAATACATCCGTAGTATATTGCAGTAAATACGATGGATTCGTAAAGAAGCTATGCGAAAGCTTATTTTTGGTCTAATAAATGACGTTTTAAGTATGCTATAAGCATTGTCTGTAAAATGTAGGATGAATCATTGAGGAATATACGTGAGATATTTATTTTCTTATATTGAGAGTACAGCTGCAGTTTTCACGATTTCACTGGCTGCGTCATTATGAATATAGTAAGATCTTGAGTCAAACAGGAGATACACATTTATAGAATTTGCCTTATTTGTTAAACCATATTTGAGAGTTTATGTACAATTTTATTGAATGGAGAACGAACACAACAGAATAAGAGACGACTACGCAGATTTTAGGTCTAAGAGTGAACTGAAAGTATATTTACGGGAGTAATGCCTGGTATGGATCGTTCAAATCTCTTCTCAATGTGCATGTTATTTTATCTAAATATGTTACTGAACACATCTCCAATGCAATTGCCACTACAACTATTCAGATTAAATTATAAATAGAGCAAAATCTCGGTAGCATATTATATGGTTTTGCAACCTGGTAAATATATGTTGAAGTTTCTTTTCACAGCACATTCGATTAAACTGTTAAATGATTCACCCGTTGAAAGATATATTCTTGAATATATCCAATAGAATACATAATAATATTTAGAAGAACGTTTGGTTAGTTTGACTATGTCGTCGGAAAGAAAGAAGAAAAGCAATTACAACTTCTTTCATACCTAACATTCCCTACCCGATATCCGATAAATGCAAAATGCAATATAAATACATTATAAACTTGACTAAGTATGAATTCTATAGATTTAAAGAAGTTCATCTAATTCTTAAGAACTTAAATTTTTGTGTCTGACTAGTACCTAGACTTATACTGAGAGACTAGATTATGAAGAAAATATTCATAATATTTGTTGAGTGTACGCTGTTAACTGCGTCAGATGGATGAAATAAAACCAGGATGGAAGTGTGCTGTTTGTAAAGTAGATCCTGTTCGTACCCTTAATTCTAATCGCTACACTGATAACTAATATGTGCTCGAAGGATACACAAGAGAAAAAAATGTGATTATCGCTCCTAACCTGAGCCAATAGAATTACAACGAGAATGTAATCGAAGCGAAAAAAAGCAAACATATAAATCTGATTAAGTAGCTTCGGTTAGTAATGTTATTGAACCGAATTTATGCATTATGAAATAACTATTTTGTAAAATGTTTGCAGACGAAATTAAATACCTTTATATTATTCAATTTATCACTTTATGATTTAGGAAATAATTTCGCTGACATACATTTGTGTCACTTAAGGTTTTACATGATGCTCTTAAAATATTGAATCGTTTGTTTTTATCAGGGACCGACGTTTACATGAAGCTTTGATATACTTTTAATTGCATGACACTGAGTAACAAACAATATAGAAGTTAATATTATACTTCGCCAGTCAGTTTCATTTCAGCTACAATACTGGAAAAAGCTGATTAAATATTAGGAAATAAATCGAATAAAACATAATTAAGCAATATAATAGGTAGTCCACACGTCATTTAATGTCGGAAAGAAACTAAACGAACAGCGCATGAATTATGTATTACAAAATAAATTACATCTTCGAAAGAGATAAGAAAATAACGATTAGCCTTGTATATGATTAGCTTCTGTACAAGAACAACCTAACCGTATACTGAGGAATACATGATATAAGTCCTTTTTCTGACAGCCGGATATAATAGAGGAAATATTTGTGTTATTTTCTATTGCATCAGGCTTATGGATTACTACAGATAGAATTACTGCGAGTTATGCGTTTCTATCACACTTGCTACATTTGTGTTGTTGCGTTACACCGATTCAACCTCAATTTGTGATCAAGATTGTTCCGGCTTCATCTATGCAACGTTATATGCACACCTCGTCGTTCGTAAATGGATCTTACATTTCATAAGGTTATTCCATGCTATTTACACACCATGTCTGACATTCTTGAAAATTTTCAATACAGTATATCCATTTAAATACTATAGGGTGTAATCTGAAGTAGCTTTCGATCTTTCGATATTAGAGAAACGAATGTTATTCGTTTTCTTCCATTCCCAACTTACATATAAATAGCATAACCGTTGTGTGTCTTTAATAAATTATTGCTGCATCTCATAATATCTACACCGAGAAGTCTACTTCAAAACTCCAGAGACTAAAACAGCGAAATGTATTTTCCAACAAGAAATTTAGCGTGATCTATAATAATAGATCACGAAATGAGCAACTTATGAGCAAGCATACATTACTTCAGCGTTATATCGTAACGAAATTTACGTGTACATTTCCGCTAACTACAATGCATTCTATTACATAACTGTGGCACCTCTTTGGTATCAAATTGTCTAAAATACTAAGAGCACCAGATATAACTGGTGACAAAATGTAAAACACAGTTGGTAGCCTTGCGTTTCATAGATACATTTAGCTGGAATATATTCAATTAATTTATATTTTCAGTGCATGAAGCTTAAAGTTCTTTATCGTTTTCATTTCATGTGTTACATTATTTTAGAATTTTGCAAGGTAATTTTTTATTTACTTGCACGACTAAAACGACTAAATTAAGTATATATATATATATATATGACTTTTACCGCAATATGTTCAAATTATATAAAACAACAAAATAAGATTTTCTCATGTTTCAAACAAATAAATTGCTAAGATCAGAACTAATTTCTCCTGCAGTACCTTTTGGCCTCTACAACATCAAAGTGACAAGTAGCAAAATACATTATACGCCGGATATGGTTGGTTTTATAGAACTTCACTGTATTCTGTAAGTTGTAATATAAGGGATATAACTAAGTTCCAATATCGTTCGAGATGAAAGTGTTACAAAGATTACATTATATTACGCTTACAGAACCAAAATCTTTGATTCTATAGAATTCACTCCCCTATTTTTATAAGTTCTCTGATTTCCGACTATATGAAAAATCCCTGTTCTGTCGTCATAAAATTTGTTATTTAATTTTAGAAGAAACTTTTCAGTTTCCTCTTATTGAAAAGATCAAAAACCGGACTGATTGATCCGGTATCGCTCTTGTAAAACACGATTATTTAATCCTGACAAGAGAAAGTAATATTCCCCTTCACGTAACATTCAAAGAAATACTTCTCTCCTAGTGATTACTGGCAATATATGAGGGAAAAGTTTCCAACTACTGAAATTCATATCAAAGCCAAATTTCTACGCTTTTGTAACAAGAAGAAATACAAATTCATTAAAGAGGTTATTTACATTCCCGTTCGTTTATCAAAGACTTGCAACTGGCATAAAACTTTAAATCTATGAAATCATGTTGAAATTGGAATATCAAGTCAAAAATATAACGCGTAATTCGATATAATATATTTTCATTACACCATACTTTGAGACGTAGACTTGTATTTTTTCAAGCAGTATGTATTATATATTATACACACACACACACACACACACACACACACACATACACACA
>NC_068986.1:100631908-100633502 GCF_001194135.2 Octopus bimaculoides | reverse complement strand
ATATATATATATATACATATGATTTGAGGTTTTGATGTCTTATCGATAAAGATAATAGCCTGCAGTCGATCAATATCTAGTTTATGTTTCCACATATATTTCTTAGTCCGGGATTAAATCACCACAAATAACTTCCCTTTACATAATAATTATTTGTGAGTAAGTAAGTATATTTATGTCTTGTATTTCTTTGAAGATTTAAGTCTAGATATTTCACTTGATTTATGACATATATTTGAAGTATAGAATGAGTCAGAAGTCGTAATCTGGAGATCATATTTTGCTGGATACCTGACAGGCACTTTAGAAAAAAAAATTCGTATCAATCCGTTCAGCAACTTTAGAATAATGAGTGGAGGCAGGTAACATTTGACGCAGAAATTATTGAGGATAACGCAAAACAGTTACTAAATTATAGCCAGTGTTCTACAGAATAGGGTGATGGACTGTTGCACAAAATGGTTAATTCTGAGAGAAGTAAAAACGGTGAATTAGAAGCAAAGTTATGCATGAAAAATGAATTAAAGAAATTGGGATAATATCAGCAATATTAATACTGGGATATTTTAAAAAAATACTTCAGCAAATAATCACTCGGAACTGGAGTAATGGAAACAATTACAAGAACGCTGTTAAGAATATACACTATTACTGGAGCAGTGAATTGTAGATTGTGAAGTAGTTGAATCGGATATGATATAAAAGTAACCTTCCATACGAACCGTCAGAAAATTGCATGATATATATGGCAAACGCCACCATTATATCAAAACTAGTTGAAATCGATTTTTCGCTTAATTGTATTTCAAAATTTAATATAATTTCAGTAATGCCATTATTTGTCATGATGATGGTATAAAAATACCAAGGAAGTCGAGGTCTGGCAGAATAGTTGTAGAAAACACAAGTATATGATGTAGATTAAGATATTTCAATTAATCAAACTAACTAAAGCAGATATCAATATCTGTATAAATATATGTGTTGCACGTGTGTATGTTTGTTCATGCCATCTCTATTAAAAAAGAGACATCAACGCATTGAAACATTAAATGATAATGAAGAGTCATTTAAATTGATATTTGATGTCTCCTTAACTCCAGATCCATGGAGCGAATATGCTTGTCTTATATTTCATTTCTCCCAATAGTATGAGATGCGTGTGTCATCTGGACCGAACAGTTGTTTAATATACCACAGCGCCACCATTCATCATTACATTCACTCACTCTATTCCAAAAACTGACGTTGTGCGAATCAGGGGTCGAAGTGATCGCAAAGCAACGTGTCATGAAGTGGTTTGCTCAAGAACACATCACACCATCCGGTCTAATAATTGAAATCACAATCAAGCGATCCTGAGTACAATGCCCTCACATATGCATCGTCATATGTATTATGATTTCCAGTGCCCGGTGACACATTTCACGGGCTTTGAAACTTTACGTAGCACAGAATAATTTGAAGAATCAAACTGTTTTGGTACATACATGTAACTCCCGATATATGTGTTGATTTCCCTTCTGCTATTTGTCCACTGACTCGTATATATATATATATGTATATATATATATATATATATATATATATATAT
>NC_068986.1:100628128-100631513 GCF_001194135.2 Octopus bimaculoides | reverse complement strand
ATATATATATATATATATATATATATATATATATATATACAGAGAGAGAAAAAGGGAGATAGAGAGATACATACATATATACATACATACAATAATTTATATATTTATATATCTTATTCAAAATATATTCGAGAGTCCTGCTCTACGATTTTGACGAAAGTAAAACTTGGACATATTTATTTGTGCTTCGATACTATCGTAAGAAAACTTGTAATTTTATGATAGCATTAGATTATAGATGTCTGAAATAATACGCATAAATCATATTTGCCTCTGACGAAAATAGCTTAATATAACATGAAAAAAGTATTAGTAACTCAAACACTGGTAAAAAAATATTTCTTCTAACACAGTTTTTCTTTATATATGCAGTCATATGTGTGTGTCCGTGTGTCTATGTGTGTACGTTGGTATGTGTGAGTGTGAATAAGTTAATAGACAAACCCAGGCGCAGTCATACACACACACACACACAGAGTTATTATTACAACTATTTTTATGTAATCCTTTTGTAATAAATTTCACTTCATGCTATTTTTTGTTCTCTGTGATATTATTTTCTGTTTCTGTCTCTCGCTGTTATTTTCGATTTAATACAAAGAAAAAAATAAAAAAATAACAAATATAGAAACGATTTCAATCACAATAAATGCCCAACAATATCACGTGCATTTCTTATTTTCTCCACTTTGCCTTTTCCTTTTACTTTCTTTTTCTTTTTCAGTTCTTTCATTTCATTCAAAAGATGCCGCTTCGAAGGAGAGCTCGTTTTTGATATCTTTATGAGAAAAACTTAAATGTATAAATGGATACCGCATTGAAAATTCTGCATCCATAGTATCCCCTTATTCCCTCTGTTTTCTATTATCAATAGCCTCTTTCTTTCCCCTTTCTTCATAGACTTATTTCTTCATCATTATCATTATCATAATCAATATTACTAGCCGCGATGTTATTGCCATCGTCTTTCTCATTATGTTCATCGCCATCATCCTCAACTCATTTTTATTTCCATCCTAAATTCATCATCATTGTCCGCACCTTGAATAATTTATCTTTCAATCCAGTTATTCACTGCTTTCCTCTTTCATTTACACTGGAAATACATGAAATATGTGATGTACAATGGCATATTTTCTCTCCTCCTTGTACTTATCTAACAGCATTTCTTGGCTTTGGCAAACGTATATTACACTTGCTTATATACACCAATATAAACATATGTAGACATAGGACAAGAAAAAAAAGGAATTCTGTCATTTTATTCCCTTGATTTGTAAGCGCTTGTATTGCATATTTTACGTCACATTGAATCTATGAGAAGTTTTACTCTTGGCACTGTAGCGGGCTACAAGAACACACGCCGTATTTCTTTTTATATAAGGTAGATCGATATCCTTATACATCGATTTCATTCCAGTGGTGAAAAACTAACTATAAATATTTACCACATTATTAGATATTAAAAGGCGGATGACCAATTTCATTTAGTTTAAACATTTCAAGCCAGATTTGGAAAGGATGAAATTCGAATGTTACCATATCCGAACCTGGAGGAACCATTTTCACTAAGCCGACGAAATAGATAAACAAAGATATCTTATTGATACTTTAACTTATGTTGCTTTTAGTTATGAAGAAACTTAAGTGGAAGCCGGTGAAATAACCATCAGCTTCCCAAAGATGTAACTTTCTACTGAGATTATTATATAATGTAATATGTCTGTTTTCACCTAGAATGTTTCACAGATGCTTCACAGATAAAAATCGAAAGAGCGCGTACACTTGAATTTTATCAATTAAGGAGAATTAACGGATATTGCAGCTTGACTAATTTCTTCCCTCTTACGGTATCTGTTGATGGGAGTTGTCGATGCTCTGATGTTATACTGGGGAAACAAACTTGATGAAAACTTATAAATATTACAAAATTTATCAACTTTAGTTGAGGTCTTTCTTTAAAGTTGCCCAAAAAAATTTTGAGCAACAAAATCTCAAGTGTAAACAGATGTCAACCGATCTAGCTTTCGTACCACAAAATCGATGAGCACAATAATAATAATAATAATAATAATAATAATAATAATAATAATAATAACAATAATAATAATTATAAATACCCTAATGCAGTTCCAGGCAGTAGCTCTCCTGGTTTCTCAACTGAGTGGATGTGTTATCACGTGCATTAGTTTGTATTGGTATAACAGATGAGCCACAGCAGATAATCTGCTCATGACCACAGATTTACTTCTCGGTCGTTTGACCTTAACCAGTTGATCATGTCCCTCAATGGTTGACGATATGTGCATCTTTGATCACGAATTAAATAATGATGGTGCTTCATAGCCATGTGTTGAGAGTGATTCTTTTGAGTTTGGATAATTCCCCAGGGTGTTTCGTTCACCCCCATGGGTGTTTCGTTCAACATCCTTCAACAACCCTTATTCAGTGTCCATTTGTGTGGGATGGGCTACTCGACCTGCAGAAAATTCTAAGTTGACCCCACCTGCAAGGTTATGCGCTGTTAATCTTCATATGAGATCACCATGTCACGCACATATGTTGTGATGCATGTGCCGGGTGTAACCTCATCAGGCTGGTAATCATGATGGGTATACTGGGCTTCGTACATTTTATTCCAGTTTCACTGTGAATTTGAGTACTAACCAATGGGAAATGAATTGTCGTAAAAATACTGGACCTGAAAAACAAAGAGAATAATGCTTACTTTAAGTGTAAGTAAAACTCATGCAGACAAATAAGTAACAAAATAACCAGGCATAACGAATATATATAATATGCAGAAACAAATACTGCAAGGAAGCGCACACATCTTACGTATAACATTCTGGGTACACAAAATGCATCAATAACGAAGCAAACCAGATCATATACTCGAGTCGCGTAGTACTAAGCTCAGTAGTGCAGCGAAAGCACGAGATAAAATAAGGCGACTAAATAATAATAACGGCAGTTACAAATACTGCAGTAACTGCGCCTAGGTTATAGCTGTATTAATCCACATGTTGAATTGATGAATATATCATGGCTGATGTCTCTCTAATCTAGAAATATTTATAAGTCTGTCAATGGATGGCTTCCCTTCAAGAAAGTCAACACGATGCTGTCACTGAACATCGACTGACAAATTATGGCTATTGATGTCTACTTCAACTTGATTAATCGAAATTAAACCTTACTTTCATGACACAAGCACTAACACTAGCAATTGCACGTCTACATATTATATGCACGCAAGGAATCAGAAACATAATGATCACACCACACTTGTGCACATATACATAAACGCATTTACAAACACACAAGCACACACACACAGGGGCACACCCATACACACACGAGCGCATATATATATATATATATA
>NC_068986.1:100620784-100626715 GCF_001194135.2 Octopus bimaculoides | reverse complement strand
TATATATATATATATATATATATATATATATATATATGTGTGTGTGTGTGTGTGTGTGTGTGTGTGTGTGTATGTGTGTGTGTTTCTGTGTGTGTGAGTATGTGTGTGTATATATATATATATACATATATAAACAAACCTCTTAGAGAATGAGGATAAGTCAATGTATTACTTAACCGTATTTTTATTATTTCACTGTTTTTTCTTGCTTAACTCATGTGACGCGCGGTTAGATGAAACAACATCCATGTGGGAAAGCTAATGTATATCAACCGTGTTTCCACTCTCTCAAATTACCGGAATTCTATTTCCGAGAAGATACATTTATCGGCACGGCGCTTACTTATGTAATATTTGAAGGGCATAATCTAATTACTTTCGATATTTTTTTTTTACGTTATTCTAAAGGTTTCGCGTATCCAATACCCTCAAAAATAAAATGTTATTACATTTTGACTCCTGTTGTTTTCTCCTCATTTACACCTCTAATTACACTTTTTTTTAATATCCATGCAATATATATATTCTAACATTAACCTAAATATTTTTAATAATATCCCAATACTGCGCATCATAAAAAACGTAGTAACTTCTCCGGTACTCAATCAATGTATACATGAGCTGAAGTATATGACATTAATATATTGGTAGAAGAATAAAATATTGCGAGTATATTGGAACTTTATTATATGTGTAAATGCGCTTTTCCGGGTGTATATTAGTTATACATGATAGATAGGCGTGCTTCGTCATATTGGAGGGCTTGTGTGTTTCAATTAACTCCTCCAGTTTTTATATGTTCATGGAAATTTAGCTCCTAAATATGTGTACATCCAGAATGTGAAAAATCAAATATTGGCTAACGATTGGTAGTCACGTTTTCGCTTCCCAGGAAATTTTACTTAGCATTCTATACTTTTTCTCAAAAGTATAACAAAACAAAATTTGGAATTAAGAGCCATATGCTTGAAACATGTAAGAACATTTCATCTTAACCATGCTGACTGTTCAGAACAATGTGCATTTCTTCTATTGAAAGATCTCACTTGTTTCGTCTTTAATATATCTGACCTGTGTTAATAAAGACAAACACGGGAATAAAAATTACTAGAAATGAGATCCAGTTAGATATTGTCGGGAGATGGGACGGACACAAATAAAACCCCATCCACTTACTACCCATTCTCATAGACAAACAAGTTATGATTCTCTTTATACTATTATCTCAAAACATATTTATTACACTCAGCTCAGTTTACGTTCAAATTGTGGTGTGAACCCAGAATGAAAAAAGATCAATGTTACGACCAACTGAGTAGTACCATTTTGAAAGAAACAATACGGGACAAATTTCTGCTAACAGGAGACCTCAAAGCTAGGATAAGAAGTGCTAATCAGGTGTGGAATGACGTCATTAGTAAAAAAAAAATGTCTTGCAGGCTGTAATTTCAGTGTACTTTCCCAGGTTACAATCTTTTCGTATCATTGCATTCTCATCACTAACACGAACTTGCAAGCTCGCAGTTCATATGTATGCTCTGTAGACAGTTATGATGTGCATGAAGATCGTCTTCCAGGACATGACAAAAAAGTGACAGTGATTACAATCTCAAAGAAATGATGATGTCACAATGTTTCAAAATCTTGTCACATAATCAATCTTCAAACAGTTGTTCACCCGGAACTATGATACAAACTAATCAACGTTCATCGCTGTATTGTTGAATAATGGTAATTAATTAGAAATAATCTCACTAGTACGTCACAAAATGTCACTGATCGCATCAACAACTGTAGCTACAATCGCTTTGAAAGGAACAAAGTTAAAATCAATAAGGAAAAGCGAAATGCTTTGGATGTCAAAGGATCAACACCTATGATCAAGCTATCTGAATATTACTATCTATAATTCAAAGACTAATGTCACGCAAAAGCCAGAGAACGACAGAACAATTGGTGACAAGAACACAACACCTACAGACTTCAAAAATATGGAAAGTTTCATATATTCGACATGGTTCCAATATCAACAAATAAAATCTTAAGTCTTAAAACTACAAAAGAAGCATGTTTTTTTTTTCTTATCCGGCATATTACTCCAGAGTATTTTGTTTATTATTAATTAACTCTTTTAACGTAAAGGAAACTCTCAATCACGAGAAAATTGTAATTCTCGGAGTGGAGGAGCAGCCGATGTCACGCTTTTCTCATATACCTTATCTGCACACTGTCACCTGTGCTAGCATCGGATCTACATGTGGTGTTGATACCGTATTGGGGCGTCAACGCAAAGAAGCAAGTCCTTCTATGCGTTATAGATATTATTTACCGATCATATTCTGATATGTTATCGCATTCATGTACCTTAGGAAGAAGTTGCGGTCGCTTACGATATAGATATGAGTGTCCAGTTACAAAGCGATTTCAAAATAGAACGAAATTCCGAATCGAAATGAATTACCAACTCAAACTTCCCGAAAGTAAATTCAACATTGCCAAGCACGCTACAAAATATGAAAATAGGAACATAAACTGTATTCATCACACTGTAACTAGATCTGAAAAATTGAAATATACTTCCTAAATAAAGTAAAGTTACAGAGTGTGAGGGTGTGATGAAGGCGATATCTTGCACTAATTAAATGCACGAATAGGCATCAAAAAGACTTCGCATATGTGAATAATACTTTGAGCTAACCGACCGAGATTATAATGTTTATGGATATTGATCCCATATGCTGGTGCGTAATAAAAATATGTAGTTAGCAATGTAAGCAAGATATCTAATATCTAACATTATGTCATATAATAGAACTTCTAACATGTTATTCTATAACTAATAATGTAATGGTATCACCAGATACTTTTCACACCAACAAATATGCGATGATTTCTATAAACATGAGAAGATATCAGTTTATACTAAGAAGCAGAGCTTCTCGTCTATGACTTGGTAACAATGGAATAAATGTAGGAATTCTCTAGTATAACATTTTGTTTAGGAACAGTGCAGACTGAAATGTATCAAGATATCCCTGAACAGTCCCTAGAAACCGCTAACTAGTGAATTAAGATTATCTTAATTCCTTCAATAATCGCTACCACGACGTTTAACTACAGTATAGAAAAAAAAATATTGTTCACATAAAATCTAACTTCCAACAAGTCAATCACAGAATAATCCTTAAATCAAAGAAGATTTATAGTTTATAGGCAGAATTTTTTCAATCAAAGCCAATATCTATGAAATTGTGGTAAGCTGCCAAATTTCGGAACATCAAGAAAAATAACAAAACAAGTGTATATATAAAAAAATAATAAATACAGATGCGAATGTAATTTTGATAAGTGCTTTTCATTCCTTAATCGTGCAACGCACTACGTAAGAAATGATATAGAAATGCAAGGGAAAATTCGAACTGGTATGCAATGACGCATCTCTCAATAAATGTTATACATAAAAGCAATGAATAGAAATATGATCAAAATGTTATGCTGATAATATATTGCATTTGAGGATCAATAATTGTGAAACAAGAGCCGACTAATTTATCAATTATAAACCATCAGGATCTTCTCTGTAGTATAACTGGAAGGTTGAAATTTACTCGTGATTCTGAAATGGCATGCCACACAAGGTCCATTGACATATTTATCTAAACTCTCTTCGGTGGCACATCATCTAATTACTGGATAATGTATTTGGCCCTTTTGATCCTTGCTTAAATAATAGGAAACCATTTCATAATGATTATATATAGTTAGTCCAATAAATCCTTGCCGCCATAGGATAAGGAGAAACAGAATTTACAAATGTCTCTTAAAGGGATTGCGATTGAAATTTAATAAGATGTCTATCAAGGAAAATAATACGTGACTCCGGAGAGAATTCCACGACAAGGCTCGTCAAAAGATAGAGATACATTCAAAATAGCAAATGTCAAAATCCGAAAATTATAATCATTGAGAATTACCTTCAAATGTCGAGGTATATTGAACTTATAGGTTTTCAGCTTTCAGTAATCAAATATTTGTATTTAAACAAATGTTACAATCACAAAACATGCAAACAATATGGCCTCTTAATAGGGGAATGAAAGCTTTTAAATGTTCTAATCATAAAACTCAATGTAATTCAGTTTGTTTAGGCCTACTAATACACATTATCCTTTACGAAATTTATATATTGTTATGTAACATGCATTCGCACAATACACACAAATACTGAAGCACTAGGCGCAACCACACACGCAAATTCGCAAATAAGTTAAATTACATAGATACACATAAAAACACACACGCACACTCACATTCGTGTGTTTTGTGTTGAACTGGAATTTTAGGAATCATTGAACGTACATCTATAGCTCAAAATATATATGTGTGTGTATATATATATATATATATATATATATATGTGTGTGTGTGTGTGTGTGCACGTATGTATGTGTAAGTATATGCATGTATCTATATATACATATATATGCATATATATATTTATTTATATATATATATATATATCTTTGTATATATATATATATATATATATATATATATGTATATATATGCATACATACTTACATATATAATTTTGTATATGTATTTCATATATTTCTGAAAATATGTGAGTATGTATGTGTGCGTTCCTATGTGCGTGTACGGTAAAATGCTTTTGCATTTGAATGCCTGTCAAATCTTAATAGGATTTCATGCGCGAAATCCTTGAATTTAAAAGCAGTAGTTTGAGATTAATACTAGCAGAAGGAAAAACAAACGAATTTTTAAACCTCTTTTCGTGTCTTCTTTGTCGATGTTCTGTTTATTAAAGCCTTTTTTTTTTTCAATTTAATATGCACCACTGGATTAAGCTTCCACCTCACTTGCAGCGAATGTCGGTGCACTGAAAATTTTTACATGATAAGAAGCAACATTTTGTTAATTCAAGTCAGATTTCATTTAAGGTTAATATCACATTCTCTAAACGATGTGATATTAACCTTAGCAATAGCATTCTTTTACGAAAAAGTTAATCACATGATTTCTATTCGTACCTCTGTCAATGTTGTTTCTGTTTTTCTCATTGAATGAAATCAGCATTTACAAAACAATTTTATTCGCTGGTTTTACGTTTTTTTTCTCTCATCTAGCAAATACGTTTTCCAAACTACAATTTCTCATTGATTATTAGCATTGTACTACTACGTATGTATATTAAGGTCTATCTAAAAACTTACGATTCGTGTATCCACGTTCGATTTTCAATAAATTTTAAACAGACCTGTACCAATAATTTCCACCTGCTACTCTGAGTTATTTTGCTTAATTCATTTTCCTATGTATTTTGCAATTAACTTGGCCGCAAATATATTTTGCTGGTTCTGGGGACAGTCATACTATATTAATGCCCTATTAATTAACACACACACTGATTCGATTTCCACTCATTTACTTTAATTTTTTTCTAAAGTCTCCGTTGCTTCTTGCAGCCTCTTCAACATTCGTTGACCTGTCCGGTATGGGTGCTGCGTCCAATTTGTCTGAGCGCATGCGTGTGCGTCATCATGCATGTGTATATACATATGCATGTATGTATGTGGATGTGCATGCATGTATATATATATATATATATATATATATATATATATTTGTGTGTGTGTCTGTGTGTGTACATGTATATATGTATACGTATGTGCAAGTGTGTATGTATTCTGCGTATTCAAGTATATGTGCATGTTTTTGTGTTTATGTATGTGTGCGTTTGTCTATTTCTATCTCCTTGTGTGTGCGTGTTCGTGTCTGTCTATATGTATGGATTTGTGTGTGCTTGTCCGCCCGTGTTATCTACAAACACATCTATCTACGTACCCATCTGTTTACCAACATATCCATTTACGTATATATATATATATATATATATATATATATATATAT
>NC_068986.1:100619011-100619940 GCF_001194135.2 Octopus bimaculoides | reverse complement strand
ATATTGAGAGAGAGAGAGAGAGAGAGAGAGAGAGAGAATATAAATAATATAAACATATACATATATCCACACATATATATACATACCTACGTCTATATGTATACATACATGCATATGTGGCTACAGGACATCAAAAAACGTTAAACACAAGGAGAAACAAAATCATAAAGGTGGAAAGAGAAAACGAACTTTTTTCGCACAGCGAAAATAACAGAGAAACGAGACATGCAACATAAACAGTATAACCCTTCCTCAGTTGCCCCTGTTCCATCTACTCCGCGTTTCAGAGGCGAGGACAATATGCGACTTCGTTTGGAACAGTCGTTCCCGCAATGCAAATTAAATATAATTTGGAACTTTTTCGGAGGGTGAAAGTGTTAACAAGAAGAGGACAGTGAGAACAAGGCAATAAAAACAAACAGTGAGGGCTGTTAAGCCAAGGCGATAGAAATATTATTATGAACGCTAAGATAGACGTAGATGAGATAAGAGACAGAAAAATACGTATTTTCTATAAGAAGGCAGTGAACAAAAACAGAGAACCCCTTTCGTGTCAGCGGCAAGAGGGTCAAGGTGAAAGAGAGAGAGAGAGAGAGAGAGAAAGAGAGATAGAGAGGACGGTGAAAGGGAGAGAAGAATAGGGAAAGGGTGGGAAAGAAAAACAGAAAGGATGAATAACAAGAGAGGGAGAGAGTTAGACAAGGGAGTGATAGTAATAGTAGCAGAGTGCGTATTGTAATTATTAAGATCAAATTTACTTGGGAAAGGATGCGTGGCGTTCGATCCCCGTAATTTAGTCGTTCGGCAGATAGATCGATAGAATAAATACTAGATTTACAAAAAATATGTTCTGGTGTCGATTTCTTTGACTATAATTCCTTATGGTACGGCTACAACATGGCCGCAGTCAAGTGACTGAAACATATAAA
>NC_068986.1:100616322-100618424 GCF_001194135.2 Octopus bimaculoides | reverse complement strand
ATATATATATATATATATATATATATATATATATATATATATATACTATTAAAATTATAGTAATCTAACACGGTGTTATTCATAATAGTGGCATCAGAAGGTAAAGTGAAGCAGCCATCGCCTCTAACTCGGAAGAGTCGTTGCAAATAAACCGGCAAAAGTTGTCCACAGAGGATGAGCAAAAATAGCCGAACACTGGACGGTCTGGTGCTCCTCTCAAGTCGGCAGCTTACAATTATATATCGGGTGCAGATTGCATCGAGAACAAGCTAGAGGACTCGTCCTTTTGTGGTTAAAAATAATAGCAACATTGTTTCGTACGGAAAAGTCATGTTGAAGAGGTAACAATCATTAATTCTTAGTATATATACTACTTTTATCTTTTACAGAGATTTCTTACTAGCTACATTGCTATTTATATATATATATATATGTATTTATATATATATGAAATCTGGGTGTTATGAATGGGTAAGTTAATGAATGGAATGCTGTAGCATGTTCTTCTTGTCTTTAAAATGCTTAGACTACTCTAAATTATTTAAAGAATTGTTAATTTGTATATGTTTAAAATGATTTAGAAAGATGTTGTTCATTTGGCGATTGAAATATGAATCCTTATATGGCAATTACACAGTATAATGAAATAATATTGCTACTATACTTTGCATCATAATACGAACATCGAACATTCATAATCTTTGTTTTACAATATGATATGATGCATTAATTTAGAGAAACATCTTGTGTGTATAAATTTTATTGGTAAATCTGATAATGTTCGCGACCGAAACCTACATATGTTTTGCCACAAAGGTGAAAAAAAAAAAGGTAGGAGCAATACAATATTGGCATTTTTGTGAAAAATGCTGCAGAAGATGTCACCAAAAAAGCTAATCAGTACTAAATTTATGACGAAAAATATAGAGACTACGCATCTATTTTTTTTCATGTGTAGAACAGTGGCAATAAATGAAATTTCTCTCTATCTCCCCATACTTACACACACGTATACGCACACACACAAACACATACATTCACACATCATACATTCATACACATACGTGTATGGATATATATATATATATATATATATAATAGTGTTCATTTAAACACAAGAGAAAACTGCCATCAACAAGCAGTTTTTTCACGCTAGGAGAAGTAGTCAAAACTACCAAAACCACATTTAAAGGCAATCTTGAAAAGGAATGAAAAATAAAAACTTTTACCTTGTTGTTTTAATCCGGTCAGATTAATTCATTTTAGCAAATAAAATAATTTTCTAGGCGAATTTCTCATCGGTTACCGCGCCATAACATTGACATATAACTAAGAGACGAATGACACGTGTCTCATCGTTATACGTTATAACTTTTCAAATTCACTGCGCAAGCGCAGTTTCAGAGGTCAGCGAATGATTAGTTTTCATTCCTTTTGAAAATTACTCTTAAATGTGGTTTTGCCCATTCTGATCATTTCTTCTAGCGTGTAAAAACTGCCTATTGAAGGCAGTTTTCTCTTTTGCTTAAATGTACACTATTCTATATTGGGAATATGTTGTCTATTAACTTTTTATACATACTAGGTCACTGGTAATGAAATTTTTAAAGAAACTCACAACCCTATATCTTACGTATATCTAACAATTCTTTTAAAAGATCAGTTCGGCATTTATTCGTTTACTGTCGACCGAAGCTGCGCTTGCATGGTGAATTTGAGAAAGTCTAATGTATAACGTTGAGACACGTGTTCTTCTTCTCGTGATTTTATGTTAGTGTTATAGCGCAGTCACTGAGGGACATTCGCGTAGCAAATTATTTTATTGCTAAAAAAAATTTTGAAACCTAGGTCTGACCGGATTAAAATAACAAGGTAATTTTTTTTCCTTTTTCATTCCTTTTGAAGATTGCTCTTAAAAGTGGGTTTGGCGACTAATTCTAGAGTGTAAAAACTGCCTGTTGAAGGTGGTATGCTCTTGTGTTTAAATGTACGCTATTTTATATTGAGAATATGTTGCCTATTGACTTTTTACACATGCTAGGCAACTGGTAGTGAAATTTCTAAAAAAACTCACAACCCTATATTTTACGTAAATATATATA
>NC_068986.1:100615266-100616066 GCF_001194135.2 Octopus bimaculoides | reverse complement strand
ATATATATATATATATATATATATATATATACATATATATACGTATATATACGTATATACATATATATATATACATGCATGCATCCGTGGGTCGATACATACATACCTATAAACATACGTGTGTGTGTGTCTGTGTGCATGTATATATATCGTGGAATGTAGTTATGTCGGCAAACATAAATTCACTGTACATACGGAGATATCGACTTATAGGCGCATACAGGAATATGCTTATTGCTATTATTATTATTGCGGCATCGAAAGACGCAGACAGACAGAGGACACACTACATTCACATATCGCTATATATATCAAAAGATGAATTACGTCTGCCCAATTTTACAGTTCCTATCGGAAGTCTATATTCAGAAAGTATATGACATCAGTACTGAAAGTTATATATTGCATATAACTAATATGATGACATTAATAATATATCGTTGTATGACATTAATATTTCAAGCGTCAGTTATTATGAAACTGATTATTAATCACTTCTAAGCATTTTGTTGAGAGCCGAGAGCAATCAACAGTAAATATTTCTAACTCTTTATACATGAGAGAGTCGAATTCAGGCATACGCCCAAACATACGGCCAAACATACACACCGATACACATGCCCACAAACTAGTACATGCACTCACTCGCACACATATTTATGTATACTTGCGTAGACGTACACACCCACCCACTATCTCCCACATACACATACACACACATATATATATTTTAGAAGCTTGGATGTTGACATCACTTTTTAAGAATATCTGTATCAACATTATAGCATATATATATATAT
>NC_068986.1:100613625-100614861 GCF_001194135.2 Octopus bimaculoides | reverse complement strand
GTGAATGTGTGTGATTGCCTGCGTGTGTGGGTGTGTGTGTGTGTATGTGTGTGTGTGTGTGTGTGTGCGTGTGTGTGTGTGTGTGGATTCGAAGATTGAGTTGCGGAATTTAACGTATGATATCCAGTAATCTGTCGGCTACTAAATTAAGTATATTTTTGCACAACACCTTTTTGCTACAAAATTAACATCCATGAGGTTGAGATATACAATATTGAGGTCATTTTCTGATAATATTTGTATTTACTTCGAATCTACGTTGCCCATTTTATTGTGTTTTTTTTGGGGTGTCAACAAATGTAGCGATGTACAAGGAGTCTTATGAGGGAATTCATCATGCAGAAAACCCTAGTTGTCAACGAAAAATGACCAAAATCCATGCTCTTTTGGAAGAATCATCAGCACACATTCCCACAGTAATGATCTTTGTGTCATAACGGAACTGCCAGTCTAAATGTATTTAATATTCTATAATTAAACAATGCCGTTGGGGTATTGGGATACCATTTCTTTGCACAAGATACCATTTCTTGCAACAGAAAATTGACTAATGAACCGTGTTCTAGCACAATTGCCATTGCTTCTAGCATTACTACAGAAAACAATTTGTCCATGTAGATTGTTTTTGTAGGAAACACCTCAGGAATGCCAATGGAACGTTCTCAGTTTTAGATACAGTAAAACATCCCCAAGGATTAAGCACAGTAAACGCCAATATTCGTTCAAGTATAGTAAAGATGTGAAGCAATGTCTAAAACCTTTCGAGCATTTTTGCCCCTTAACATTTTTCTATTTATTCAATCCAATTTATGGAAAGCTCCTTATCGTTATTTATATATATTCATGCCTATTATTCATTACGTAAGTCGTAAATTTCTTAATAAAATCTGTCTATTTTTCACACAAGTTACGCGTGTACTATAACGTGGGTTATGCGATGTTAAAACAGATGTCTGACCTGATAACCTCAGTGAAGTCAACCACACCGCGCATCTATCAGAGAGCAATTAATGTCACATACACACATGAGCTCGCCTACGTTACATGTCCCTTCATTGATCACGACGCACACTATGTTCACTGACTGGTATAGTTTCAATAAATTTCTCCTAATCAGAGACATGTACTGCAATACCAATTGGTCGTGGTGCTATAGTTATCAATGACCCATACAATGCCAAAGTACATTGAGTGTGGTACGTCAGCTCGAAAACTGAGTATATAGATATATATATA
>NC_068986.1:100612145-100613327 GCF_001194135.2 Octopus bimaculoides | reverse complement strand
GAGACATGCAACATAAAGAGTATACTCCTTCGTCACTTGTCCCTGTTTCATCTACCCCGCGTTTCGGAAGCACGGACAATTCGCGACTTTGTTGAAAGAGTCCTTCACGCATTGCAAATTAAGTAAAATTTGGGATTTTTACGGTGGGTGAAATTGTTAACAAGAACAGGACAGTGAGAGCAAGACAGTAAAAAACAAACAGTGGGGGCTGTTGAGCCAAGACTATAGAAAAAATATTATGAACGCTGGCTAGACGAGCCATGAGAAGAGAGAGGAAAAGGCATGTCTTTTCTTTAAGAAGGAAGTAGACAGATAAAGAAATCCCCATGCGTCACGTATCAGCAACGAGAGAGTCAAGGAGGAAGAGTGGGAGAGAGAGGGAACAGTGAAATGGAGAGAAGAATAGCGAATGGGTGGGAGAGAAAAACAGAAAGGATGAAGAACAAGAGGGAGAGAGATAGACAGAGAAGAGATTGCGATGGAGTTTTGCTTGTTTACTTGAAGAATGGCCATATATATATATGTATATATATATATATATATATAAATTTAATATGTATATACAAATGTGTACATGCGTATGTGTATGTGTATATGACTATGTAGCTATTATGTATGATCATATGTATGCATCTTTCTATATATATATTTACACACACACTGAACTGACATATATATTTATAACTGTAGCATGATATAAAAATACCACCGACGTTATCATAACATGAACCGATTATATTTGTAAATACTTGAATCTGGTTACAAGTGTTATTTTCTTTAAAATCCGCTTGTATCCACTGTAAATTATATGAAGTTTTGACATTAATACTGCATCTTATACCGCAGATTCAAATTACTATGTGTGTTCACCAAAGACTAGCATCGATTCTATTCACAATTTAGTTGGTTTACTTGTAAAACTACTATTCATGTATCAACTGATTACTCGTTTTAGATTACCTGTATTGATGTGGTAGTATTTTACGAGACTGGAAGACTTATGAGTTATATTACTTTATTGTAGTTAAAACTGTGCAATGAAACGTAGATAAAATGGTATGAAATATGTATATTTGCGATTAAATATATGAAAATTATGTGTGTCTTTACATGCGCGTGTGTGCATATCACTGCACATAGTTAAATGGATAGTTATGTGTGTGTGTATATATAAATATATAT
>NC_068986.1:100611166-100612068 GCF_001194135.2 Octopus bimaculoides | reverse complement strand
ATATATATATATATACATACCTTTTTTTAGTTTTCTCGCTGAATTCTTATTTCGTTTCTTTCTTGCATCTATGATCTTATTTTCTAACTTCTATATAAATGAAGATATTTCCTTCGTTTTGCTGCTTTTATTTCTACAAAATGAGAAGATACATTGCGGAAGTGTTATTTTAGCGAGCTGTGTCTGTTTATTACCCGATGAGACACATCTGCACCGCCAAATGCTCCCGAACCAGCTGTTAAGTGTCCCAACTGCAAGGGATTGATGCTTGATGCGTCGAAACAATTGCCGTGATTAATAATGAATTGTCGTATATTCCACCTTCCGCCATTCAGTTACCGTATATATAAAGAGAGAGAGAGAGAATGATACACAGATAGATAGATAAACAGATATACAGATAAACAGATAGATAGATAAACAGATAGATAGATAAACAGATAGACAGTTAAACAGATAGACAGATAACCAGATAGACAGATAAACAGATAGATAGATAGATACATACATACATACATACATACATAAATAGATAGATAGATAGATAGATAGATAGATAGATAGATAGATAGATAGATAGATAGATAGATAGATAGATAGATAGATAGATGGGGTGAAATGATCCAGTACCGGATGGAATCACTAGAGTGATATGCAAATTCTGTAATACTCTTTCACAAAAGCAGAGTCAAATCTAAGTTTGGATATGGAATTCAGGCCACACAAGAATTTGATGATGTCGCAATAGTATATATATATATATCGAGAATTCACGAAAAAACAACAGACGAAGACAGGTGGTGTAAACAACAAATGGATGTATTAGTATAACGCTCGGGAATAGAGAAAGTCCTTAATAATAATAATAATAATAATAATAATAATAATAATAATAATAATAA
>NC_068986.1:100608741-100611060 GCF_001194135.2 Octopus bimaculoides | reverse complement strand
AAGAAGAAGAAGAAGAAGAAGAAGAAGAAGAAGAAGAAGAAGAAGAAGAAGAAGAAGAAGAAGAAGAAGAAGAAGAAGAAGAAGAATACCAATAATAATAATAATAATAATAATAATAATAATAATAATAATAATAATAATATCAAAAAATACCTTAGGAATGAGAACCCAGGTTCGAAATCCCCCCAAGACACCTGATGAAGGCCGGAGGGTATATTAACCGAAACATTGTGTTAACAACAAACAAGATGAGGACACATATCCGTTAAATGTAAATAATGTACATAATTCCACACCTCTTAAATATAGAACTATATATTATTGGTTTTAGAAAAAGGAATCGCATAGGTCTACATAATAGGAAGCTGAACTCAAATCTTAACGCGCTGTGACAATTATGACATGCTATTTGAATCGATAGTGTAAATCCATGCAAATAACTCGTTCTAAGCATAGTTATATAGGAAATATATTCACGAAGGTTCTCCAACAGAGCTGCAGCCGCCGCATGGCTGAAACGTATAGAAGAATATGTTTAACAACATGTTTGATATTCGAAACAAGATTTGGCATTTAGTTGCAATATTTTAATATTTTTGTCTGTTTACATTTACTAATTATGATTAACAGTATTTTCCTTTTTTAAAAATATGTTTGAACAAATTTAACATATTTATCGAAATCCCTCGTGTACACAAAAATGATGCATGACAATATTTTGTTTGTTTAATATTAATATTTATTATTAGACGCAAATTAATTACATGAGAAAAATATATTAAAAACTAAAGAAAGAAAAACATTGCCGAATATTTCTGCGCTATTCATAATGGCATTGCAATTGTTTCTAATATATCTGTCTCAAATATGATATTAATTGCCAAGTTAACGTTGCTTTCCAATCATTATAAAACATATTTAATACTGTAAACACATTTAAATCCTCTTTGCAAACTACTTTAACTGTTGTAAACAAATAACTAAAGCAATCTTATATCGTTTGTACACAATATGTATTCAATTATACACGATTTGTTCAGTTGTTATATCTATCTTACGATCTATCTACAAATCTAAGAATGTATGTATCTAACCCTATATGTTTATATGTATGTATATATTTAATATATACAGTATGCATATATGTATGTACATACATGACTCACATACATGCGTCAGAGCAACATACAAAAAAGAAATATAATAGTATTTATCTTAACATGATCTAATCCCATTGTAAACATCTCAGTTTATAAAAAAGGAGAAATTACTTGATTAGATTTGCATTAATGTTTCGCAGAAATTCTTGCATGGATTCAAAAAATAACATTAAGATTTTAATATGACTTTGGGAAACGGAACTGTAAGACACGGCCAAGAGAAAACAAAAAAAATAAACACGAATGACGCATACTAACATACACGCTTATCCTAGAATACATGGCAATACTTTTTTATAAGTTTCAAAGAATTTGATAAAGATTAAATTTTAGTCATTGTATGTATACTATAATTTATTTTGATATTCATAATGTCAATATAAGCCAACCAATATAATCATTGCATTTCGGGTAACACTTTACTACTGTTATATTCCGCGAAATATTCAAAATCTCACACGCAAGTTTGAATTTGATAAGCTAAAGTACCAGTTTCACGTATTACTCAGGAATAAGAGTTGTCATAACTTTTGCTATAAGCAAATTATAACTTATTCTAATTAAGATATTTACGGCTTTGTAATTTAATGAACATTGTGCTTAGAAAATATGTAAATCACCATTTTCATCCACATAGGAAGAAATTTGATTCACCGAAATAATTCTACTCGAAGTGTATGTATCAAAATAACATTCCCTGACTTGCAATTACCAGCGGGAACTCATTGAACGTCCAGAGAGATATAACTGAAATATAACAAAATTATGAATACGGACTTTATACTTACGGATGCCTAAGTGACAATAGTACAGTACAAACCGTATCTATTATTTCCCAGTGAAACGCAGACGTGCATTGAATACCTACAAACATTATTCTATAGAGTGATATATAACTTCATTAAGAATCTATAAATCTTTTCTTTTTAGAAAGTATTGATTAGATACATATATAGAGAGAGATCGATAGAAAGAAAGATTGATAGAAAGAGAGATAGATAGATACATACGTACACATTTCTACACGCCGACACGCTCATATGCATAGTCACGAACGCACACACACAAACACAAATATATATACGCGGTTCTCCAGCATGACCCCAGCTGCATGGCTGAAACGAGTAGAAGAGTGTATATATATATATATATATATATA
>NC_068986.1:100607459-100608731 GCF_001194135.2 Octopus bimaculoides | reverse complement strand
AAGATTAATGATATATACCTTCTTTGTATTTTGTTCTGAGCCGTGTACGTGCGGGTGTGTACATACATGCACACACACACACACTCTCTCTCCCTCTTTCTTTCTCTGTCTCTCTCTTTCTCACACACACACACACACACATACACATACGCGCACACACACACACACACACATACACACACACACATATGTACGTATCGTTAAGGATATACTTTTAATCTTCACCCAGAAGTTAACTTGTAGATTCATCCCTGAGAAATATTTCTTTACGAACCATAACATGCAGATGAGCAAAGAACATGCTTCTCTATGCATCGTGATATTGTCAACAGGCATTTCGAAAGCTTTGTTTTATTTTAATATAGCCATTATGCTCAGGTGAAATTAAAGTACCAAGTCGTATATAAAAAAGACCCTCGAATTCATCACTGTACACACACGCACGCGCGCGCACACACACACACAGAATCTCATATCGATGCATGTATTTATGTATGTATGTACGCATACGTGTATACGCGCATAGGTACACCAGGATCTATACACGCGCCGAGAAGTGTCTATTCATATGGAAAAGGAAGTGAACAAGATAATATCCTTTTCGGAAAATTTGAAAGTTCGATTTTTTTTTTTTTTTTTTAAGATACTCAAACCAAATGTTCATCATTTGAGCCACTCACCCAATGAGTATTCCTGCGATATGTGAAAATCCGTTCGGCCGTTTTCCACTAATTTTACGCAGACAAACAAAGACGACCGATTGTAATACTTCGCTTTCGCTTATGCGCGCAGAGTAAAAATACCATCATGATAGTAACCGCACGAAAAACCTTACACTCAGCCACTCTAATCAAGCTTTATTCTAGAAAACTCACAAAGATGTGGTCGACAGAATCTATGCAAAGTTTATTATAGGGTAGAATAAATACTGCAAATGGTTTAGTACGACGCATTATTCAGTCTGTCGATACATCAACATTTTCAGTTAGATAAAATGCAAGACTGACTTCTTTGGGTTGAGTTGAATCTATGGTTTTATATTTTATGATATGAAATAACGTTTACATTGAGATCATAAAACACAATAATATTTCCTTGCCAAAGCAGACAAAAGTTAGAGATGAGTATGGTTCTGTCTGAAAATTACGTTAAGGGCACCCGTGTCAGTGTCATGCCCTGCCACTTAGACATTTATTCAGAAAAAGATTATTCAGTTCAGCGAGCAAGATAATCCTCATTGTAGTACAGAGTACATGCATATATATATATATA
>NC_068986.1:100597797-100607139 GCF_001194135.2 Octopus bimaculoides | reverse complement strand
TATATATATCGTTATATATATATATATATATATATATATATGTATATGCATATTTTTATATAAACACAATCATATACGCACAAACCCGCATATATCAATACATATGTGTGTGTTTCTTTGCGTGTTCATATGTGTGTATGTGCATATATATGTGTGTGTATATATATGCATATGTATATGTGTGTGTGCATGTATGTATGCATGTATGTATATGAATTACATACATATATTCATACATACATACAACTCTTTGTTTATCTAATAAAAAGCGAAATCTATTCGTAGTAATCTCATGCAACTATTGTTTTGTCTTGTTCTGCATCTGTTCTTCGATTTTATAAATATATTCCTACCCATATAGATTTTACCTAAGTAGATATTATCCATTCTAGAATATCAAAACATGAAATAGAACAACAAATACAGCTCGTATATAAAAAAATAACCTAATGAAGATATCTAAAGGAAACGGTTGAATAATATCGAAGACTGATAAATATATAAATAAAATACGACAAAGAATATTTCACTGTAACAGTTGCAATTCTAAGATCTCCTTTTAATTCCTAATCGTGATTTCATATCGATTTTTGCGCTTCACCTTCGCAATTCATATTTGACGTTGCCGATAAACGTGTTTTTTAGCCTATTCAGATTTATGTAAATATACTCTAATCTTTGTACAAACATTTTGATGCTTCCTTTTGTTTCAATCTGACCATAAGTCTCTTGCCTTCATATTAAAAGCAAATAAATGATAGGCATTGTTTTCAATTTCATTCTTATCGTCAACGAATCTCTTATTCTTGTCTTTCCATCCCCAAGTTTGTTCTACGGATATGACTTTTATAAGGTTCTCTGTATATCATTCTGTCACCTTTTATTAAGTGTTTCATTGGATTTTATATGTTAGCTTCATTTCTAGAGTCTGCAATAGAAATGGTAAAGTATTATTTATCGACACATTGAACTGTTCAATTAGCAATTCTTAATACGTATTTACTTTATCTTATAATGGAAAAAGCTACAAATCTACCCACACATCTAAAATTTATTTGCTAGTATTAAACAACAGTCTAGGCTTGACGTCGATAATGTCGTGAATGTTCCTACTTAAGTGATTATATTCAGGCAGCAGATTGAATGTTATTATAGAATAAAGGAAATTGCCAAAAGGCTATGATTTTCTAACCGTATTCGTAGTTTTGCTTAAAGATATTACATTTGTATTATTGCCCATATATGCAACATATTATAAAAGAAAAAAGTACGCACTAATAGCTTACAAGAGAAGGCAATAGTTTTTCGACTGGAAAACTTCCTACACAAATAATTATCAATTATTACTACATTCATCAGTAACATAGCTTTAAAAGAGAAATTTACAAATTCAAATTTCAATAAAATTATGGTGAATAAAAAGGATTGTTGATTAATCGTTAATTGTATTTTAACTTTTTCAGCTTCCTCAGATGTGAACTCTAGTCACGTTTATTTTATATTCCGATGAGGTTTGAGAAATATACTCCCATATACATTAATTACGTGTTACAATGTATGATCCCATATACATTAATTACGTGTTACAATGTATGAATCAGTAAATTTTCTTCTATAATATCACAACAGAAATTACCAATTTAACAATCACAAAAAGCCAGTAGTACATACAACAGCAGGTATAGCAATATTACAATATTTAATACTTGGAACATTAAACTATAAATTTGAAGTGAACATACTGACTGAATATATAACAATATCTGTATGAACAAATACTTATGACAAACCTGGTTATGGTTTTGGTGACATTCTGATATCAGTGAAGTTCATCTTGCATCATACAGGTTTGCATAGCGGTGAAAGATACATGACATGATGTTGACGAGTTGAAAATTAGAAACTATATTCTCTGATATTATTTTAAATGATATGCAATATAAACAATCGGTTATTTTCGTCGCTAGGTAATGATCAACCTAAATACACTTCGTTTGTGAATACAACAACATAGGACAAAGAGATTGTATATATAAACAATGCCAATAGTGGGTGAGAGGTGGATTCGAAATAATAAATACAACGACCTGTAAGCGTAAACAATATATTTTACGAACCAGATTAGGATAAATAAAATCAAGATGAGGTGTATTCATTTTCATTTAAAGTACCTTGGCTATAGCTCCATGATGATATAATTAAGTGAGCGTCGGCCTAAATATACTATGCAATTCATAGCAACGTGAATATTGATTTCATTTTTCTGTGAGCAATAAAGCAGTATATGAAGAACCGCTTTTAAATTCCAGTTCCTCCTGGATTTGTGGACTTGCGTGTATGCGAGAATTCGTTACAGCTATGTAAGTAAGTTGCATACTTCCTTAAACAATTATCAAATAATATATACCATTAAAATAGACGTCAATACTCCAAGCAGTCATTATTCTATTTACAACATTTAATTGCAGATATTGCAATATGAAATTTTAAAGCAGATAATAGTCACAGCTGAACTTAGTCATAGACTACCTTGCATGCATCTCCTGCTGCAGGCTTGCAACACCTCCCGTGAAGAGACTTTTGTATTGTCTACATACCTAGGAATGGTTGCTCTCTGAGCAGCTGAGGCTGTGTGGGAGTGCTACTATGAATAGCAGCAGCCCTAATTCTGTGGCATGTGGGGCACCATTCATTATTCGTGTTTTCTCTTTCATGTGATTCCATTGACCACTACTACCTGACTATTATCTTTTAGAAAACTCGTGCAATCCCACTCCAGGTATACCGAGATATCGTAGCTTATGTCATATAATACGGTCGACCTTATCAAAAGATTTGCAAAGTCGTGATATATGACTTCACATTTGTGTTGTTGTACTTTAATATCAAGTTGTAACCCTGCAAATGCTGTGTGAGTCAGTATATTATGGTCGAAAACCACCTATCAATCAGAGAGTAAATCTCTTCAAGGATTGCAGTCAGTTTCTTTTCGACTATTCGCTCCACGATTTTGCTGATGTGTGAAGCCAGAGAGATTGGCCTATAGATTTAGGCTCTGCTTTGTTTCTAATGTCATTGATAAGGTATATTATTCCGTCATTTAATTTGCCTGGGGTGTCACCTCTTTCAAAGAGGCTCCAGAGAAGAAGGTGCAATGGTTTTGTAGGGGCATGCGTACATGTTTTGAGGCCAACAGCTCAATATGCCTGTACCTCATCGACTATCAACACATCCCTATTCTTTTTTAGTTCGGTGCAATAAATTACTTTTGCCTCCCAGGTTACCAGTGTAGAAGCAAAGACATATGCTGCTCCGCTCACTTGCCTGAATCCGGTGATATTATTTAACTGAGAAACCGAATATTTATCATTGTTATTGTATGATATTTTGTGTATTTTCTTATACTTTCATGCGATTACAAGAAAAAATACATACACATTGACGTTTACAAATAATACCCGTTTCTTATATATTACCGGAACAAATTATATTTTAAACAATTACTAGAAAATAAATATATCAAAAGTTTACTGTCGTAAATATATAATTCTTAGGAAATTAAGTATTCAAAACGTTATACTTTTTCCAAAAATCTTGCTCGCCCAGGAGTTAATGTTATTTTATCCATTTAGAATATGAAATACAAATACCGAAACATGGATTTTAAAATGTATCAGGAACATAAACATTTTGAAAGTTGCTTTCTATGGCTCTTTTAAATATATATTTTTGAAGACAATCGCAACAGAAATATTCTTATACAATTATTCATTGTACATGAAATACGGCTTAACATTCAGCGATAAACAGTAATTAAAGATGGCGACAAACTTGTCAATAATTTCGTTGTGTGATAAAAAGAAACAGTTCTGTAGAAATAGATACGCTATCGATATATGTACACATTCGTTTGGAAATCCAATTATTAAAGTTTTGTTAATATTAAATTATGTTTAGTTTGTCAAAGTTTATATGATCTGACTTTTGTAGTTGAAAAGTATTGCATAGAGAAAGTGTGAGTTACAGAGACAGAGACACGTAACGAGAGGAGATAAATATCAAACAGGACCGCTTGCTTTATGAATGTTCTCACCTGCAATGATGCAATTACTAACACCTGATGACAAGTTACATCAGACGAGTAAAATATGAAATAAAATTATTGCAGAAAATAAAAGAAACAGCGAGAAGAGGAATTATATGACTACAAATATAATAAAATGTTCACAGCAAGCTGGTTCTATCATAAATGTTCTCTTCATGTAACGTACTAATGCTATTCGGGAATATTCTCACACACTTTAATTCACCTTTAAAAAACACTGTTCGATGCTAATTTAATAATATAACTACCATACAGAGGGTAAATTTTGCTTCATAAACGTGAATTTTCCTGTATTTACTTGGAAGTTACAGACTCGGTATTAAAAATGCTAATTTATGTCTAAACATGTACGTTTGTCTTTGCATGATTTTATACTTAAGTTTGGGTGCTTTCCGTGTGCTTCTCAAAAAGATTCAACAAACGATTAAACATAAGCTATTAAGTAGTAAAATATCGTGTATTTAGCTCAATATATTTAACGATTAAGTAAATATGCTAGTAATTATTGCAAGAAATCAAACTTAATCCCTATTTGTACAAGTGTCAGAATAACAGCTAATATAATTCTGAACGTCCCTTAGAAACAGAACAGATATTCCACCATAACTCAATTCTCTCCTCAATCCCAGCATCTCGTTATGGCATGTATATTTGAGACCGCCTTGTAATAATCCGAGGATAACCGTACCAAACTGGTTTAGGTAGTTGGTAGTATGATTCACGATTTTAGTACCCGTTTAGAACCTGAAGGAAATTTACAGTCAACATGTCGGATGGCATTCCAGGATATGCAATTGAAACATGCAAATGTATTAGGGAGACGATTCATACGAACATGCAGAAAAGCAGATAAATGTTGTTTCGGCTAACGTAGGCAGTACTGAGGTAAATATTTCTAAATGACGCTCCTGTCATATAAGTTGTCCCTTGAGATGCAATGTAGTATCTAAAGTAATGATGATATGTGCAAATTGATTTACGTTAGTTCCCATGAAAGACAAACCGCTTTATTATCAGATCTGAATATTTTTAAAGATCTAATGAAATTACTTAAATTTGTAATAGTTTGAGACATACGGTTTATTGGGACAATTAATCATACATAAATGTTAAACATAATATTGCAGTTTCGATTATGTTGTTTGTTGCGTACGATCTCGACTAGCAGACCTATGTTCTAAAGTGTTTAATCAATGACCATCGTACCTTCTTTTCATGCCCATTTTGTCTAGAAAAATACAATTTTGTGACACATTTAACATTGAAACAGCGACGTTTGGTTTAAGAAAATAGTAGTTCCTAATTTTAAAAGGTAAAGCGACTTCATCACACAAGTTGATATTAAAAGATATGAGTAAATTCAATCAATGTTATATACGTTATATATGTATGTTATATATTTTACATTTAGGAAAGATCGAAGTACACACAATAATGTGAAGGGAAGTGTTTTAAATGAAAGCGAATTCCATTAAAACAATGTCCTAGCAGATATTTCAATTATTGCATATATAAAAAAAAAACAGTGTTTAAAAGTTTCCACGCTTTAAAATAGCTTTCAGCCAAACATTCATCAGTTATCAGTGCACTCAATGTTAAATTATTTCTTGTTTCTTAGATAAGTCGTATACCTGGATAATTTGTTTTATTCGTATATATCTTTATTTTCCTGGATTGTCTGAATATGTTTCGTTGCTTGGAGATAAATTGTGGAAATCATTGCTAGACATAAACCGATAAATGACGTAGTCGTATATATATTGAGGTCTACGAATATAATTCTAATCCATTCTTAGTGCGAGAATAGAAAGAGTAAGTATGTAGATTTGTCGGCTATTTTGGTTGTACACGAGAAAAATATGATTTTAAATAGAATAATAAACATTTTTGTTTTGTTTGTTGGTTTGCTAAACCAAATATAATACATAATGTATCAAAATTATCGATGACGTTAAATCACCTGTGAATAAAATATAAAATAACAGCTAGTATTTGTTTTTGGATGAAACATTAAAATTAAAATGTAAGGTCATTTAAATATTAATTCTTATTCGAAATTCAAAACAGGTCTCGGAATATGTAGCAATCCCTAGTCTCATTATTCTCTTGTCCTACTGGTGTCTGCATTATGAAGCAATGCTTCTTCCGTTCTTAAATTATGTGGTTTTGTAGCCGGTGATTTTGTCACAAACACTCAAACTGCGATATGTGTTAGATATCAATATAAGAACCACGAACCTGAAATCTACTGTACTGGAAATTCTAAAGCATGTAGAAATTCTACGTTTAATATATATTTCCATCAATATTGTTTTAATACTTTCATA
This sequence comes from Octopus bimaculoides, assembly GCF_001194135.2. Classification (NCBI taxonomy): domain Eukaryota; kingdom Metazoa; phylum Mollusca; class Cephalopoda; order Octopoda; family Octopodidae; genus Octopus; species Octopus bimaculoides. The sequence goes on along the minus strand of NC_068986.1, from coordinate 100,600,707 downwards.
TATGTCAACACCTTATCATATGATGCTAGTATCCTCTCCCACAACAATGCATCCCTCCCACTGCAACTAGATACGGGTTTGTATCTGACAGAATGGAACGGAAAGTTTGAAACTGCTACAGTAGAGAGGTAGGTTTAATGTGTTTAAATAATGTAAATTTTCCACAAACTCGGGACCAGTACGCTTTCGTTTGTCTCAGGCATTACCGAGTTTCCAACTCACTTACATATTTGGACCTTCTAGAAATAGCAACCGAAAGTTCCTTAAATGTCACACTGCTGCCTTCAATGAAATATTATATGGTAAGTGGATTTCCGGACAAAGAGAATATAAGACGCATCGAACATGGCAAAAAGATATTTCATCATAGATTTCATGGAACAAGGATGATCTGGGTCTATGAAACAGAGGACAAATTTAATTTCACCTAGACTGAATAGAACTTTGTTCGGCCAGTATATCTGCTAGATAGAGCTCTAAAATTAGAATTATGAGTATTGTTTTAAATTAGGAACGAAAACACGTCAGACTGACGCTTGCAAAAATGTATCTATTTGTGTCTAGTTGCAGCGACGTGAAGTAAACATTTTCTATACAGTATTATGGATATTCATTTAAATAACCAAATAAAAGCTTGTATATCTGCATTGTAATCAAGGTGAAAACAAATAATAGACATAAATACATAAGATTTACTTCATTCATTAAATGATTCTTAGTTTAAGAGTGAATTGTACATGGTTACGGATAAGTTCCTTTTACGTTTTCTGAATGTTTCAAGAAATTCAGTTTTGCAGATTGTGTAAATGTATTGATTTTATTTGCTGAGCTATGTGTTTTACTCGAAACGGTCTAGATATTATATCTAAACGAAAAATAAATAATAAAAAAAGCAACGGACTTGCATAAATCAATAGCTTGCATACGATAGAAAAAATAAATGAATGTGTTTCGAGATGAATGAATAAACGAACATGTGTATATATACTAAATGAGTAAATGTATGTTATATATAATTATGGAGTATAGATATTTTTATGATACCGATTTTATGTAAAGGATATATATAATGTTGTAGTATACTACACTTACATTAATCAAAATTAATACTCGTACTCTCATGTGTGTGTGTATATATATCGTCAGTAAATCATAAATCCGAAACAGAAACATACACTAAGTTAGAGAGCAGTATAGTATTTAGAGAATTATAGTTATGCTCGGACATGACAACCATTCTCCAAACACACACACACATATATATATATATATATATATATATATATATATATATAAAGATATATATATATATACATACATATACATATATAAACACTTATTTATATATATACATCTGCATATATATATATATACATGTGTGTTTGTGTGTGTGTGCGCGTGTGTGTGTGTGTGTGTCTGCATGACTCTGTGTCTGTGTGTCTGTGTGCAGATAAGGATGTAGGAATTACACACAGAGATTTATATATATACTGTGGGTCTGCGAATATTCATTTCGATTAATGCAAGCATCGTAAGCTGCAACATTACATAAGAAAGCGTTGAGGGTAGAGGGGAATTACAAAGGTAATAAATAGTAGAACTGAATAGGTTGTTGTTAGCGTCATATGGAATATAAACCTTCGAGACAAATTCTGAGAATTATATCATGGGCAACATTCTTTTTTTTTATTTCTTTATACCGCCCTTCATCCCAAAGCTCGGCTACTACGTATGCGGACAAAATTTTACATTTTAATACGAGTTAAAAGCTTTATATCATTCAATATATCCTACCACATCTATACCCGTCCAATACACTAGTTTCTTGACATCTTTAGTGGTCATGCTTCAAGAACCCTGCGAGCAATTCTTGCAGTTCCAAGCAATGCTCATTTTTGTAGGTGTTCTACCTTCGCACGTGCACTTATCTTTTTCACCCATGTTTGTAGTTGAGTGCTGATACTTCCAAGTGCACTAAAATTATTATTATTATTATTATTATTATTATTATTATTATTATTATTATTATTATTATTATTATTATCATCATCATTATTATTGTTATTGTTGTTATTATTTCTATTGTTATTATTATTATTATTATTATTATTATTATTATTATTATTATTATTATTATTATTATTATTATTATTATTATTATTATTGGGTGAGAGAGCAGTGCATGCCATCAAAGTGACACTGGGATAAAATATACGAAGCCCAATATACCCATAATGACTACCCATCTGATAAGGATACACCAGGCACATGCATCATTACCATATGTTTGCGAAATGAAGATCTGATATCAAGATAAACAGCGCATGACCTTGCAGGTGGGGCCCAGTTACAATTTTCTTCAGGTCGAGTAGCCCATCCGGCTCAAAAGGTTCCTCAATAAGGTGTGTTTAAGGATGTTGAGCAAAACACCCATGTTTCCAAAGGCGAATTATTCAAACTCCAAAGGATTCCTCTCAACACATGACTATGATGACCCCCCCACTACCTCTGCTCGTGATCAGAGGTCCACATATCGTCAGCCACCAAGGGGCATGCTCAAATGGTTACGGTCAAACAACTGACAAGCAAATCTGTGGTATTAATCAGAATATTTGCTGTAGCCTATCTTTTATACCAAGACAAAACAACGTGCATGATAACACTTCCAATCAGTTAAGATCAGAAACCATGAGAGCCACTGCCTAGTACTGTATCGGGGTATTTATCGTCATCATCATCATCATCATCATCATCATCATCATTATTATTATTATTATTATTATTATTATTATTATTATTATTATTGTTCAGTAGTTTTATTTTTATAACGTGCTTTCACTTCACTACCGAGCGCAGCTCTTTGCGCCTTGGGTATGTACTGTGGTTTGCTGTGGTGCTCTTATGTTTACT
>NC_068986.1:100595530-100596912 GCF_001194135.2 Octopus bimaculoides | reverse complement strand
CCATGTAGGGGCATTTCTTGCCATCGTTTTATTATGGTCCGTTGCTGTTCTAGTTTTAGTTTGGATCTCATTTGTTTTATAGCTTTGTTTCTTCTTCTTCTTCTTCTTCTTCTTCTTCTTCTTCTTCTTCTTCTTCTTCTTCTTCTTCTTCTGCTTCTTCGTATTTGTTAGGTAGATTGATCTCTTGTTTGTATTTGGCAGCTTGCTGAAATACTGAAAACAGTTTTTTGTTTTGCTCGTGTTTTGTGGCTATTTGTATTAGTTTCCCTTGCTTCTGGAGTAGGTATTTTTGCAATCCTATGGTGTTTATTTTATAATAGTTTTCTAGCTGTATAACACCCCTGCCACCTTCTTTGCGTTGTATATATAGCCCTTCTATGTCAGATTTTGGGTGGTGCATCCTATATCCTGTCATTATTTTTCTTGTTTTCCTGTCTATTTTACATAGTTCGTTTAGTGTCCAGTTAAGGATGTTGTAGCTGTAGCTAATAACCGTGACAGCTAAAGTGTTGATACCCATCATCTTGTTTTTAGCATTGAGCTCTGTTTCAGTATTGATCTAACTCGTCTATAGTACTCTTTCTTTATTTTTTCTTTCATTTGTGTATGTTGTATCCTATGTAGTTCATTGACTCCTAAATACTTGTATGGTTGGCTTTCGACTAGTTCTCCTATTTCATTGGCTTTATCCAGCGTTATATTGCTGCTTTTAACTAATTTTCCTCTTTTCCTCTTATTATTATTATTATTATTATTATTATTATTATTATTATTATTATTATTATTATTATTATTATTATTATTATTATCATTATTATTATTATGTATTGTCTTTTCACAGCTTCTAACGCTGGATCTGCATTACATTGCCAGCTGTTCACGACGGGTAAACTACGGTAACACTCCTTATTTTTCGAGCGCCATCTGGAGTATTCGAGTGTTTCCAAGTAGTAGTCTCCACCCTTATTGTACCCCCCTATTTGTTCCATGTGTGTCTCAACATTTTCACTCACTGGTACCAGGGTTCCGACAATTATTGGTACTGCAACCATCTTTTTTCAGCAACCACAACTCTTTAATCTACCACGCCAACCTGTCAAATATATCGACCTTTCTTTCTTCATACCTTGTTGTCAGCTGAGCATGCTATATCTGCGATCCAGCATCATTTCTTCTTCTTCTTCTTCTTCTTCTTCTTCTTCTTCTTCTTCTTCTTCTTCTTCTTCTTCTTCTTCTTCTTCTTCTTCTTCTTCTTCTTCTCCTTCTTCTTCTTCTTCTTCTTCTTCTTCTTTTTCGTATTATTATTATTATTATTATTATTATTATTATTATTATTATTATTATTATTATTCAGTAGTTTTATTTTTATAACGTGCTTTCAC
>NC_068986.1:100584030-100589540 GCF_001194135.2 Octopus bimaculoides | reverse complement strand
CTATTGATTTCAAATTTTGGCACAAGGCCAGTAATTTAAGGGCAGTGCGTAAGTCTATTGGAGTCGAAATGGCCCAGTGGTTAGAGCAGCGGACTTGCGTTAAGAGGATCGCGGTTTCGATTCCCAGACCAGGCGCTGTATGTGTTTATTGAGCGAAAAGACCTGAAGCTCCACGAGGCCCCGGCAGGGGGTGGTGGCGACCACTGTTGTACTTATTCGCCCCAACTTTCTCTGACTCTTTCTTCCTGTTTCTTGAGTAAAGTTGCGATGGACTGGCGTCCCGTCCAGCTGTGGGGGGAACACATACGCCATAGAAACCGGGAAACCGGGCCCATGAGGCTGGCTAGGGCGCATAAATAAATAATGAAAAAAAGGCGCATAAATGAATAATAATAAAAAAGTCCATTACATCGAACCCCCGCACTCAGTTGGTACTTATTCTATCAACCCCGACTGGATGGAAGGCAAATACGACCTCGGCGAAATTAGGACTCACAGAATGGAAACACTCGAAATACAACCAGACATTTTGTCCAGCGAACTAAACATTCTATCTGTTCACCCTTGATATATATGTATATTAACAATAGCTTCAGACATTGACTGAAGGCTAGCAATTTTTGAGAAGTATCACTGTTCAACTGCTTCTTAATTTATAGACCCTGAAAAGATGGAAGGTAAGGTAAACTTCGGTTGTATTTGAAAGCTGAACATAAAGATGGATGAAATGCCATGAAATATTTTGCGTGCGCTGCTCAAGTGTAGAAGCAATCTATACTATAAATTGCAGTGATCTTGATTGCTAGTTTGCTTGATTGATTGATTGAGTGTCGGCAAATTCACTCGAGAACGGTGCAGGGGAATGGCAAGAAATTCAGCACAAAGCGGCAGCATGGGCCGCTCATGTTCAGGAGATTTTTATTGCCATCCAACTCCCATGGTTACCGAGATAATCGATTATTACTTTTTAAGATAGAAATATCCCATTCAAAATGGGGAGGGGCGATTTTGTTGCCTTTGCTATGCGCGAAATTTTACGAAAAACCAGCACAATAAAGATTATTTTTTTTCCAAGTAATGTGGCTGGTTTTGTTTTTCGAAAATTTGAATCAGAGGTACAGAAAAAAAATTATTTAAATTTTTGGTGCATTAAAAAAAAAAGCTATAGCTTACGTCTCTTTCTAATTACTATGTTCTTTTAAACTTCAGTTACAAATGTCTTCAAACGTCGACATTCAAACAGCTTTTCCATATTGAGACAAACGGACTCTGCACAACTGTATCCATCCGGTAACGCATTTTCAATAATTGAAATTCACAATTCTAATCAGTGTACATGAACGTCCAACCTATGATTGATCTTGAAGTTTCGATTAACATTCTTGTGTCGCCAATACAACAACCGCACTACTATATATTTTTCTTTTAAGGCGAGGATATACCACAAATAAGGTTCCGTGACTACATGGGGCTATGGGTACACACGTGAAGTTAGTTTTACAATATCGACCCGAAAAATCCTTAGCATCGTATTCTTTTGGGGTTGTTCTTATTTGTTTTTTGTTTTTGGAATTTTTTATTTGTTTTATTTTTAGTTCTTTTTATTATTCAAAATATACATAGAAAATAGCCTTTAACCAAATCCACTACACTGCCCGAGTGAAACCGGGAAAAACAGCCTGTTACAAAATATATTCTGAGAAAGGAACCATTAGAAAAAAGTATTAGTGTTGCTACTCGTGTACGAAACGGTTATGGAAAGAGTGTGAAACCTGTAGACTTGCAGTGAGTGTCTCTGGAGTTGGATTTTAAAGAGACAAACTTTGTTTTATAGTTGGCATTATTCAAAAGGAAACTCTGAACACTCGTTCACTGAGAAAATTTGTTTTTTCCACCACTTCAACGAACAGGTTTCGACTATAAGATTACGAAGTGCGTAATATTAATCATATTGCAACATGATGCGAAATGTTTAATCTCGGTGGAATTTAGTTTGTTAAAAAAAATATGCAATACGGATACAGCATTTCACATAAAAGTTGCAATGATAAATATCAGTAAAAGAATACTTTGAACTGAAGATTATATGAAACTTTTTGCCATCCAGACAAATAGAATAATTGTTCACCAAACATCATTACTCGATTCTCAATACATGCTGACGATGACGTTGATGTCGATGAGGAAGAAAGTGCTGTAAAGGTGGGGGAGTTGAGAATAATAACGGTGACGTCTAATGTGACGTCGACCACAATGACGATAATGATGATGGTGATGGTGATGAGGATGATAACGAAGAAGAAAATGTTGAAGATGACGTGAACGATGAAGATAATGGCGATAGCGGTGATAGTTGGGTAGATGGTAATGATACTGGTGTAGGGTGAGGTGATTGTAGCGTTGATTCTAATGATATACTCCATTGAATATTCACCTAATAGCACCTTTTCTTTGAGGAGCAACCATTTGTAGGAGATAATTTTGTAACATAGATCTTATCATTTATCGCTGATATCGAATGAATTTAAACCAAAAATATTAAAAGGAATATATGCCGACGATTGTTGTAATGATTTGGGACATTTTCATTTCGTCTATTTTAATGGCAATTAGTAGAAAGACAATAAAATATATAATCAATATCTGGTGATTTTCGTATAATTACTTTGCTGTAAAATAATAATTGATTCCGTTATTTCAGAATAATTTCGTTTTCTTTTTTTATCATTACTATTGTGTGAAAACCTCCAGTGTCATTATAAATGAACTTCTGTTGTTGTTGCTGTTGTTGCTGTTAACCTCTCCCACCTCAGGTCAGAACTATAATCACACCTATGATCAAATATATTTCATGAATACTTTGTCTTTTTGTTCAGTATGCAATGAATCGTGAGTTCCATTATCTTCTATATGTTTTCCATTTTTAAGATAATAGATTTCGGCTTCAGAGGAATTGAGTTTCTATTTCTAGCTAGTCAAATACCCAATTTGAATATTGTATTCTGTCAAAACAATCATATAGAAAGCCCGGACGAAATATGCCCCAAGTCGACTGAATATATTACTAGTATTTCATTGCTAATAAGGATAGGTATTGTTGACTTGAACTTAGAACGAGATACACAACTAAATCATGTAAGGCTTTAAAATATTGCTCCTTCCCAACGCAATACCAGTGCTTTTATCCTCCTAAATATATACTGACTTCATACACTGCCTTAAAGCATAATAGACTTCTATACTCGAGTCCACAGGGTTTTTCCTTCCAATGTTGTCAGCTTGGGAGTTACATTTTATCAACTTATTTTCATTCATACCAAATATATTTACATTGTTTACTTCGCTTTTACTAAATGCATGTTATTTTAATTCTGGAAACCCAGGATGATCTTTATTGATAAAATCTTAATGCAAGATATGTGAACTAGACCGCTTTGATGAATTAAATCAACGAGGCAATGCACTTTTTAAAACCGTTTTCTTTTTAGATACCTATAGTTCCTATAATTTAAAGCAGTGGTTGCGTCGTTTCAATAATCTCTTAAAATACATTAATTGTCTAGGATAATGCTTCATTGAAAACGCTGGGGAGTTTGTCAGAAGTTTTTTTTTTTTTTTATTTTAGAGAAGATAGGAAAGAGCATTTCTTTATGAGAGTCATTGAGAGAGCCATACAACTGTGTTAGAGTTTATACTACAAAAGTAGAGTTACAGTCGGCATGAGATACTAGACATATCGATATATGTCATGAAGGCAGAATTACAGATGGCATAAATTTTCAAACGCATGGAGAGAAATTGCAATGAAGAATTGAATAAAGATAGTTCAGTAGAGAAATATGAAACGTTGTAAGGAATGTAATATGAGATGCACGGTATAGGAATCAAATAATATTATATAACTGCCAAATGGGAATACTTCAAGCAAGTGCACGAATCTTCAAGCAAGTGCACGAATGTTAATGTATTTCACTTGTCCTCTATGGAAAGAAGTGTAATTTGAAATGTTAACTTAAATAGGTAAGTTGGGAATATAAGCTGCATTAGATTCACATTTAATTTTTAAGTGATGAGAGGATTTCATACATTGTGTGCATGCCAGTGAAGTTAGTTAATTTGAGAATAGGTTGCTTATTTAGGGAGATATTTTAAAAGGCATTTGCTTATATTTAAAGTTTCCATATTTGAATTATCATAAGTTTTAGTATGCATTGTTTTTCCAAAGAGAAAGAATAGAAACAAATTGTATCGCTGAGAAGTAGAAAGTAGACAGCTTTCTTTTACGAAACTGTGAAATGACAAACTATACAGAGGCTTATAGTAACCTCTGATTACTAAGAGTAGACTTGTTTTGTCTCACTGGATCAGAGGAAACAAGTTTTATATTATTTTATCTTTTTTTGATAATATTCAATTGTTTGATCTTTTGAAATTAGTTTTTTTTATAAACAGATTAATAAGTTTGGGGCTTTTTTGTAGTTAGAGATGTTACTTTACACATTTTTAAAACTTCGAAGACAAGATGTTTTACCTTTATTGCCTAAATAAATATACGCTCAGACGCATATGTATAGACATACATGCACACATATATATGTCTGTGTGTGTGAGTCTGTGTGTTTGTCTGTTTAGAAGGTCTAAAAGTAGTAACACACGAGTTTATATGTATAGGGGAAATAAGACAAGGTAGAAAACGCAAATATAATTTTATCATGAAATACATTTTGTAAAGATTAGTACCGGTTTCAGTCTTTTCGACTTTTTGGACTAAGAGTAAAACAAGAAAAATGAGTATTACTCTTTAAGAAATGCAACAGCAAATTAGAAACAGGCATACGCTATAAGCCCACAGACTCCAAGCAATATCTACCGTTCAACTCATGCCACCATAGAAACACCGGAATAAATATCCCTTTCAACCTGGGAAAAAAGAATTTGCACTGTAGCATGTAATACAAGCACCAGAGACACACGTCTACATGAGCTACAGGATATACTCATCAGCAGGAATTACCCACCATCACTAACTAATGTGAGGTTTCAACGTGCCCTACAAATCAACATCCAAGAATTTATACATCCCAAAATAAAAGAAGCATTTACAACCAAAAGCCTTATCATACATATCCACACACAACCCCCTAAACAATGAGGCCTTAGCACCATTCTCTAGAAAATTCATTTACCAGAAAGGGATCGTAGGATGAATCAAATCCTCCAAATACACATCATCATAAAGAGAGCAAGACAACTCAACTCAATGAAAAGTCTTCCAATACCAGCACAAGTACACCCGTCATCCACATCGATACCGCCGGTAAAACAATCCGGAAGGAATAAGTGCTAGGCTTACAAAGAATAAGCCCTGGGGTCGATTTGTTCGACTAAAGGCGGCACTCCAGAATGGTCACATTCAAATGACTGAAACTAATAAAAGCACAAAAGCAGAAGCATATATAGATCTACACACACACACACACACACATACATACATATATATATATATATAT
>NC_068986.1:100583603-100583850 GCF_001194135.2 Octopus bimaculoides | reverse complement strand
TCATGTTTATTGCAGATATGTTGGTACATAGATATCCATAAACATGTCAAAAACGCGCATATCACAATTAAAATAACGTACATTAAAATTCCTGGCAAAAGTCTAAAAAGCTCCGTTTATTGATGTGAGAATTGTATAGGGCTAACGATTTCTAAGAGAGAGGTGTGCAACAAATCAGATATAAACACACTCATATATGTACTTTTGTATGTCTGTTTTCACACAGCTACATGCACGCATATCAAGT
>NC_068986.1:100579681-100583593 GCF_001194135.2 Octopus bimaculoides | reverse complement strand
AGAGAGAGATACACACGTAAATATGCATACATACATTCAAATGTAGGTACGTATATATATATACATACAAATATGGAGACAGTTTAGTGAATATCCGAATATGTAGCAATCTAAAATATAAATTTTAAGCTGTTAAATGCATACACTTATATTGGTAATGGCAAAAAAAAAAACAGACTATAAACATATACTTTTAACTAACCGTCTGAACGCAAAACTATATATAAAAAAAGTAGCAAAATATAAGACAAAATTCAGATCGGTATGGCGTAGTAGCCGTGAGAAATGTATGCATTAAGGTTAATATAATTTACAACATTAATGTTATGTGTGTATACGTGCGTGTGCGTTGTGTGTGTGTGTATATATGTTGTATGTGTGTTCATGTTTATTGCAGATATGTTGGTACATAGATATCCATAAACATGTCAAAAACGCGCATATCACAATTAAAATAACGTACATTAAAATTCCTGGCAAAAGTCTAAAAAGCTCCGTTTATTGATGTGAGAATTGTATAGGGCTAACGATTTCTAAGAGAGAGGTGTGCAACAAATCAGATATAAACACACTCATATATGTACTTTTGTATGTCTGTTTTCACACAGCTACATGCACGCATATCAAGTATGTACATACATATAAATGTGTGTGTTTATACGCATGTTTATAAATTTATAGTATGGAAATGTTAAAGGTTGTGCCTGCAATAGCCGGTGCATTAGAAACTGCAAATAATGATATCGATAATTATTGAAGGAGACTGCACAACTCCTTCAAAAAATGTACCTCTAAGAGACAGTAAACATTATGAGAAGGGTTTTGAGGACTTGAAAGTTTATTGAATGCTTGTGACTATCTAAGGTTACATGTAGTAAGCTTCTACCCACATAAACCTATAAAGGAATAAGGACAAACTGCAGAGAAATCGAATAACAATCATAATTACGGTAATAATAATGGGGTCAAATTTTGGCACAAAGCCAGTGGTTTGGGGAGATGAGATGAGTCGATAATATCGATCTAAGCGTTCAAGTGCTACTTATTTTATCGTCCATTAATGATATAAAGCAATGTCGCCCGCGGTGACATTTCAAATGAGAATGTAAAGACAGACGAAATAACGCTAAGGTTTTCCCCTCTTTAATAATAATAATAATAATAATGATAATAATAATAATAATAATAATAATAATAATTTTGATAGACGGAAACTGAAAGAAGCCCGTCGTATATATGTGTGTATGTATTTTTGTTTGTCCCCTCAATATCGCTTGACAACCGATGATGTTGTGTTTACGTCCCCGTAACTTAGCTGCTCGGCAAAAAGAGATCCATATAATAGGTACTAGGCTTACAAAGAATAAGTCCTGGGGTCGACTTGTTCGACTAAAGGCGGTGCTCCAGCATGGCCACAGCCAAATAATTGAAACAAGTAAAAGAATAAAAGAGAGTATAGAGTTGTACATATTTTATAAACGACTTTGTCTAATATTTTATCTGGTCTATTTTTTTTTACTTATCAATAGAATTATTTATTTTTCAATAAACCACTATGTCAGTGTTTGGGTTCAAGTACTCATATCGTTTCAATTCCTTGCCATAAGATACAATTCGTGTTCGAGTTGCAGAAATGGATCGGTTCAATTTAGAGATAGATAATTTTTCTTTAAATGAGATTCCAGATTAATGTACATTTGGGGCAAAAAAGATCACCTTTGTGCATCATCAAAACCATATCCAGTAAGTACTGTTAAGTGGGTTTGAAATTATCTACTTTAGTACTGATAAGGGTATCCCAGCATAGCTGCAGCCCCACGCTGAACCCTGTAAAAAGATTATAGAATAAGATATTTACGAGTCATATGATGATGAAATTGGAATTTGAAAGTGTAAGAAAAATTCTACGAAATGGTAGAGACACCAAAACACGGAGAATTTATTTATAGGAAGTTGTGAACAACCTAAACTAACATAATCTCGGAAGAAGCAGATTCTAGTGAATGAGTGGCAGAATTTAGAAATCGATGATAGATTTTATCGGGATTAAAGACCTAAAATATATCAATATAAAAACTGTAAAATATCAGAAGATAATAGAATTCAATATTAATGTTGTATTATACAAAATATATAACATCATAAATTACCTCACTTTATACTAAAAATTACAATAGAGACAAAATGTTTTGTTGCTGAAGATATAATGAGGAAAAGCAAGTTGTTAGTGCAAACAAGCACAAACAAAAATGTAAAGAAATTGCTGCCGTGATGCAGCACTAACACCATTGACAGGAAATGCAATAACCCTTAATTATGAATGACAATAAATTAGAGGTGGTATATTATTTGGGAAATAATGTGCAAAACATAAGTTCTAGTATATTTGTGTCATGTTTTTAAATATTGCAAAAATTGTTTTTTGTCTAACAAATAAATATTTTCTCATTTTTTTTTTTACTATCAGTAGATATTTGGTTAAGTTTTTCATCCATAACTTACTCGGTCTCTTGCGATCATTTGATTGGTATATCTGTAAGTAAAAGCGTCGAGATAGCAGAAACGCTAGCACGTCTGAATTCTGAGTTTAAATTTCGCCGAGCACGATTCTCCATTTTAGCACTTTCAGAATAAATAGTATAATTGCTGGTTGAGCACTGGAGTCGATATAATCGACTTACTCCCTCCTCAGAAATTGTATTGTGCATATATTGTGTATGTGTTAGAAACCTTACTGAACTACAGTAATCCACTTGTGGAATTATCTTCTATAGTATTCTAATAGAGAATCGGAAGCATGCGAAACTCACCAACTGTTGGTGGTGGAACTACTGGCAATAGATTTCTGCTTCTTAGCCTCTGCTAATACGTATCTATGTATATATGCATGTATGTAGGTACGTACCTGTATGTATATAGGAATATATATGAACAGTATGCTACTGGAAATTTGTTCCTACTTTACCATTAATAAAGGAGGCGTTATATACTAATTTAAAATTATAACTAAGCTTTGAATCAAGGAATAAAGTAATATTTTGTTTCACACATCTGTATTATAAAAACACAGATGTCAGGAGTAAACAGATGGAATTACATATAGGAGCAAAATCATAAATTTGAGACCATAGTTTCATGTGTTACAGCGCACATAAATAAATGCATAGATTCGTAAATGCCTGCTTACATATCTGAAAACACGGAGACAGCCAATCCTACATACGTATATACATGCACATATATGTTGTAAGACTGGCTCAAAAAAATGTAATATATGGCTCACAGACAACTTTCATAGATCCTTGTAAATTGTCTTTATTTGTACCATTCAAAATTTCGCTTCTGTTATATCATAACATAGAAACTAATACACAGCGATGTTCAGTTTTGACAGTATAATATACTACGATAAGGAAATGTATTTTCCTCTATACACACATTAACTCAACTACTTCGATTGTAAAAAATGGAGAAGTAAAGCACAGTCCACCCACCACCTGCAACATCATAGGAGTTATTTACATCTCCTTAATCGTTTCCGCGATAAATCATACATTAGACTAAATGGAAGCAGTTTATAATAAAATATTTAGCTTATCATACAATATTTCTTTCACGTAAAGTTACACCTAGACGTTTTAATATATAAGAATATTTCCGTCATCATAAATTCTAATCACATTGTGGTTGAATATGTGGAAAAGTATATGCATGTGTACGTACGCGCAGATTGGGATACATATACCGTGGTGCATATGTGTGTTGTGCATAGCAAGAGGAGGAGTGAGAGGAAGATAAATTAAGGTAAATTCAGACATTATATAGATTTAAAAATTATAATACACCTCTTCGCGTGCGGTCGTGAATCAGCTTCTTTATATATATATATTTATATATATATATATATATATA